>NC_042620.1:285758426-285916905 GCF_901001135.1 Rhinatrema bivittatum
CCGTGGTTTAATGGAACAAAGTCAGCATGGCTTTACCCAAGGCAAGTCTTGCCTCACAAAACTGCTTCACTTTTTTGAAGGAGTTAACAAACATGTAGATAAAGCTGAACCGGTAGATGTAGTGTATTTCTATTTTCAGAAGGCGTTTGACAAAGTTCCTCATGAGAGGCATCTAGGAAAAGTAAAAAGTCATGGGATAGGCGATGTCCTTTTGTGGATTACAAACTGGCTAAAAGACAGGAAACAGAGTAGGATTAAATGGACACTTTTCTCAGTGGAGGGGAGTGGGCAGTGGAGTGCCTCAGGGATCTGTATTGGGACCCGTACTTTTCAATATATTTATAAATGATCTGGAAAGACATGAGACGAGTGAGGTAATCAAATTTGCAGATGATACAAAATTGTTCAGAGTAGTTAAAATCACAAGCAGACTGTGATACATTGCAGGAAGACCTTGTGAGATTGGAAAATTGGGTATCCAAATGGCAGATGAAATTTAATGTGGATAAGTACAAGGTGATGTATATAAGGTAAAAAATATCCCATGCTATAGTTTTGCAATGTTAGGTTTCATAGGCAAAAACTCGGTTGGACCATTAGATAACAGAGGGGTTAAAAGGGCTCTTAGGGAAGATAAGGCCATTGCAGAAAGACTAAATGAATTCTTTGCCTCCGTGTTTACTAATGAGGATGTTGGGGAGATACCAGTTCCAGAGATGGTTTTCAGGTGTGATGAGTCAGACAAACTGAACGAAATCACTGTGAACCTGGAAGATGTAGTAGACCAGATTGACAAACTAAAGAGTAGCAAATCACCTGGACCGGATGGTATGCATCCTAGGATTCTGAAGGAACTCAAAATGAAATTTCTGATCTATTAGTTAAAATTTGTAACCTATCATTAAAATCATCCATTGTACCTGGAGGGTGGCCAATGTAACCCCAATATTTAAAAAAGGCTCCAGGGGCGATCCGGGTAACTATAGACCAGTGAGCCTGACTTCAGTGCCGGGAAAAATAGTGGAAACTATTCTCAAGAACAAAATTGTATAGCACATAGAAAGACATGATTTAATGGAACATAGTCAACATGGATTTAACCCAGGGAAGTCTTGCCTAACAAATCTGCTTCATTTTTTTTGAAGGGGTTAATAAACATGTGGATAAAGGTGAACCGGCAGATATAGTGTATTTGGATTTTCAGAAGGCGTTTGACAAAGTCCCTCATGAGAGGCTTCTACGAAAACTAAAAAGTCAAGGGATAGGAGGCGATGTCCTTTCGTGGATTACAAGCTAGTTAAAAGATAGGAAACAGAGAGTAGGATTAAATGGTCAATTTTCTCAGTGGAAAAGGGTAAACAGTGGAGTGCCTCAGGGATCTGTACATGGACCGGTGCTTTTCAATATATATATATAAATGAGCTGGAAAGGAATACGACGAGTGAGGTTATCAAATTTGCAGATGATACAAAATTATTCAGAGTAGTTAAATCACAAGCAGACTGTGATACATTGCAGGAGGACCTTGCAAGACTGGAAGATTGGGCATCCAAATGGCAGATGAAATTTAATGTGGACAAGTGCAAGGTGTTGCATATAGGGAAAAATAACAGTTGCTGTAGTTACACGATGTTAGGTTCCATATTAGGAGCTACCACCCAGGAAAAAGATCTAGGCATCATAGTGGATAATACTTTAAAATAGTCAGCTCAGTGTGCTGCAGCAGTCAAAAAAGCAAATAGAATGTTAGGAATTATTAGGAAGAGAATGGTTAATAGAACGGAAAATGTCATAATGCCTCTGTATTGCTCCATGGTGAGACCACACCTTGAATACTGTGTACAATTCTGGTCGCCGCATCTCAAAAAAGATATAGTTGTGATGGAGAAGGTACAGAGAAGGGCAACCAAAATGATAAAGGGGATGGAACAGCTTCCCTATGAGGAAAGGCTGAAGAGGTTAGGGTTGTTCAGCTTGGAGAGGAGACGGCTGAGGGGGGATATGATAGAGGTCTTTAAGATCATGAGAGGTCTTGAACGAGTAGATGTGACTCGGTTATTTTCACTTTCGAATAATAGAAGGACTAGGGGGCATTCCATGAAGTTAGCAAGTAGCACATTTAAGACTAATCGGAGAAAATTCTTTTTCATTCAACACACAATAAAGCTCTGGAATTTGTTACCAGAGGATGTGGTTAGTGCAGTTAGTGTAGCTGGGTTCAAAAAAGGTTTGGATAAGTTCTTGGAGGAGAAGTCCATTAATGGCTATTAATTAATTTTACTTAGGGAATAGCCACTGCTATTAATTGCATCAGTAGCATGGGATCTTCTTAGTGTTTGGGTAATTGCCAGGTTCTTGTGGCCTGGTTTGGCCTCTGTTGGAAACAGGATGCTGGGCTTGATGGACCCTTGGTCTGACCCAACATGGCAATTTCTTATGTTCTTATATTAGGAGCTACCACCCAAGAAAGAGATCTAAGCGTCATAGTGGATAACACATTGAAATCATCGGTTCAGCGTGCTACGGCAGTCAAAAAAGCAAACAGAATGTTGGGAATTATTAGAAAGGGAATGGTGAATAAAACAGAAAATGTTAAAATGCCTCTGTATTGCTCCATGGTGAGACCGCACCTTGAATACTGTGTACAATTCTGGTCACCGCATCTCAAAAAAGATATAGTTGTGATGGAGAAGGTACAGAGAAGGGCGACGAAATGATAAAGTAAATGGAACAGCTCCCCTATGAGGAAAGACTAAAGAGGTTAGGAATTTTCAGCTTGGAGAAGAGACGGCTGGGGGGATATGATAGAGGTGTTTAAAATCATGACAGGTCTAGAACGGGTAAATGTGAATCGGTTATTTACTCTTTCGGATAATAGAAAGACTAGGGGCACTCCATGAAGTTAGCATGTGGCACATTTAAAACTAATCGGAGAAAGTTTTTTTTCACTCAACGCACAATTAAACTCTGGAATTTGTTGCCAGAGGATATGGTTAGTGCAGTTAGTGTAGCTGTGTTTAAAAAAGGATTGGATAAGTTCTTGGAGGAGAAGTCCATTACCTGCTATTAAGTTGACTTAGAAAATAGCCACTACTATTACTAGCAACAGTAACATAGAACAGACAGTTTTTGGGTACTTGGCAGGTTCTTATGGCCTAGATTGGCCACTGTTGGAAACAGGATGCTGGGCTTGATGGACCCTTGGTCTGACCCAGTATGGCATGTTCTTATGTAAATAAGACAGCTAGGGAACAAATTTCAAAAGTAGTTGCAAAACCCATAGATATTCACATACTTTTCCTTTGAAAACTACTTAAGATAAAAGTACCTTCAGAGATTTGCGTCTTCTTTCTGCAGAAATGTTTCTCTGCAAAACTATGTGAGTTGTTGCCTTTCCGACAACTTTGCATTCGAGACTGCCTACTTTTCTCCAGGGCTGAATTTGTAGAAAAAAAGGAAGTGGAACTGAGGAACAGGAGTGGTGGTGGGGGGAGGGGAAGAGGAAGCAGGACCAGGGCTGGGTGTGAACTCTCTCTTAAAAAAACCACACGCTCTCCTTCTCTCACAGACCCAAATATGAAAATACGCCTTTTCACACTCATCTTACTTATCCCAATGATCCTCCATTCCCAGTCCCCACAAGTGCACAACTCCCAGCCATCCTTCACCCACCCTCCCTTCTTACCTGCAAACTGCCGGGAGGGGAGGTGCTGAAGCAGAATACCCCTGGCTGCTCTACTTAAGTCTGAAAAGAAGTGGGGATACTCTGTTCTAGTCCAGTTCCCTACAAATTAAGCCCTGGTAAATGTAAGTATGTTGGCGTTGATCTGGGGAAAGGTTGGACAAATTCTAGAAAGCCCATTTACCCAGATAAATGACTTTTGCAGGGTTTAATTTATAGACAAAAGGAAGTGGAACTGTAGAGGGGGTAACATGGACAGGTCCAAGGCCGGGGTCAGGACTGGGAGTGGAATCTCTCAAATATGTATACCCAAACATACTTTTCACACACTTAACATACTCGGCTGGGGGTTGGGGCTACAGGATAACAGGTAAGGAGGAGAAGGCAGATAGAGAGAAAAAGTCTTATTTTTTCACTTGCTATTCTAATGTATCAATAGGCTGAAATGTAAATATTGTGCTGTTCAATTTCTCCCCTTCCATCCCAAGTTTATTTTCCTTGTTTTTTGTAACTTTCCCTCTCCCTTTTTCTGATTCACTGTATTTAAAGTTCAAGGTTCTTATTGAAAATATTGTTTTTTACGTTACGTTATGCTTTACACTCCTTGTTATTTGTAAACCGGGTTGATGTGATGCCTATCATGAAACTCGGTATAACAAAAACAATAAATAAATAAATAAATAAAGCCCCATTCTAACTCCTCCTCCTCTTTGCCCTGGTGATCCTGATCCTCCATCCCCATCCCCCCCCCACCACCACCATAAATTCCCCAGTGGTCCTTAAGTTCCTAAGTCTAAACCCATTACCCCTGGTGATCCTCAAGACCCTCCTCTCTAGAAAACCATCCTTTTTCATTTCATTTATTAAAATTTATTAATCGCCTAACACTAAAAGGCCTAGGCGATGTACATGAATACATACATAATAAAATTAACTAAATACAAACACTTTTAGTTTCACAGAAACTAAATAACAAAATACCATACATAATTGGTAATTCCATATCATAGTATATCATATACATAAACAATAGTAGAATTTAGACATCCTGATATAATCTCCGAAAAGAGAAAATCCATATTACTGACATATCTGTATTATGTTGTCAAACAATCAAGCACATTCATACCGCATGTTACACATTATACGCACGACTAAGCAGAAATTCTTTAAAAGACATTTTGAACTTCTTAACATCTTCCAAGGATCTTAAATCAAAAGGAATACGATTCCATTGAGTGGGTGCTGCAATCGAGAAAGAAGTCTCCCTAGTACTAAATAATTGTGCCTGACGAACCGAAGGAACCTCTAACAAATTTAATTGAGACGATCTCAAGCATCTCGCTGGTTTATGTATCCACAACAATGCATTAAACCAATAAGCAGAATTAGACATACGAAGCTTAAAGACTATCATCCCTATCTTGAAGACTATACATTCTTATATATACATATATATATATATATATATAAAAAATATATATATTCTTAAATATATATATTTGGGATTATATTATCATTATTTTCAATAGATTATGATTATCTTTAAGTTAATTTGATTAGTGCTTAACTATGTCTCTAAATTTGTTCTTAATTGATTTATTATGTACTCACGAGTTTATTCTCTTTTCGATTGTAAAGCTTGTTGCTAATTTACTGTTGATTGTGAACAGAGGTGATGTTATTAACGTGCCGCGGCATATAAAAAACTTCGAAATAAATAAATAAATAAATTCATACACTGGTAGCCAGTTAAGCCTACATAAAACTGGCGAAATCCGATCAAAACGCTTTGAGTTAGAAACCAGCCTGGGAGCAGAGTGCAATAATAGCTGCATCGAATGAATTTGACATTTGGGTAAACCAATGTAAAGTCCATTACAATAATCAATGTGAGGAAATATAAGTGCCCGTACAACCATCAGAAAATCCTTATCATATAGCAACTCTCCTCCTCAGTCAGTAAAGTACAAGCCTCTTCTTCAAGCCAGAATCAGCTGATTCTGGGGATGGCGAGAGCAGCCTGGGGTGCACTATCCGCTGTCCTCAGTTTCCAAGGATAGAGGTGAAGGGCCTGTTTTTGCCTCCATGGAAGTGGAAGAAATGGAATAGTATCCCATCATTCACTCTCTTGGTCTTTTTGCTCTCACCAGTGTGGCCACTAGCAGAAGAGGTAGCAGGGCATGGGATGATGGCATGATAAGCAGGAAGCCAACACATCCAGGAGTGGCAGAAGCAGTGAGGCAGACAGGAATTTACCCAAGTCCATGTTGTATCCTGTCTCTCCAAAGCCTCCTAAATTGTGCTAGGAAACTGCACAAAAATCAAAACCATGTGGTTGCCTTGTCGAGGGGTAAGCAGCTCTTCTCTGCTTCCTCCAAGTGCTGGAGGAGGCCATAAATGATCCATGAAACTATTGGCTCTGTTCTGATTCTGCAGGGCAGCCAGAACTGATATACACAACCGGCTCTGCTCCACTTTCTCTGGTCCCAAAATAAAGGCAGCAGAATGCTGTTCTGGATTGTTCTGTCATAAATTAAGCCTTCTGTACTGGACACAAAAACGGGATGAATTAGCACAAATTTGAAAGCTGTGGGTAGTAGTACTTTTCCTGCAAAATGGGCTGGAAAGCAATTAGAACATTGCACATTGCTCTGAGTTCCATAATTTGATTTATATACATCTTTCCTTGGTCGACCAGACTCCCTGAGATTTGTATTGATCTATGTGGGCACCCCAGCCTAAGGTGGAGGTATCTGTTGTTAATACTATTTGGAACGGAGTTGGATGCAGAGATGTACCACTATTTAATACCAGAGGTTGCAGCCACCATATCTCTTGCTTCATTTCTGTCATAATGATAAACTTGGTGTGAAGGGGTTAAGAACATAGAACCTAAGAATATAAGAAATGCCATACTGCGTTTCCAACTGTAGCCAATTCAAGTCACAAGTACCTGGCAAGTAACCAAACATTAGATAATAAGCAATAATAGCATGTGATCTAAATTACTGTGATAGCAGTTTATGGATTTATCCTCTAGGAACTTATCCAAACCTTTTTTAAACCCAGTTACACTAACTGCTATAACCACATCCTCTGGCAATGAATTCCAAAGCTTAATTATGCACTGAATGAAAAAGAATTTTCTTTGATTTGTTTTAAATGAGCAACTTGCTAACTTCATGTAGTGTTCCCTGGTCCTTCTATTATCTGAGAGTGTAAATAACGATTTACATTAACTTGTTCAAGTCCTTTCATGATTTTGTAGACTATCATACCCCCCCCCCCCCCCCCCCGTCATCTTCTCCAAACTTAAAAGCCCTAACTTCTTTAGCCTTTCCTCAAAGGGCAGCCATTCCATACTCCTTATTTTGGTCGTCCTTCTCTGCACTTTCTCCAGTGCAGCTATATCCTTTTTGAGATGCAGTGACCAGAACTGCACACAGTATTCAAGGTATGGTCTCACCATGGAGCGATACAGAGGCATTATGACATCCTCCGTTTTATTTTTCATTCCCTTCTTAATAATTCCTATCATTCAGGTCGATACTCTAAGGCCGCGGTAGAAAGAGTGCGGCAGTGCCTGGCGCACCCTCGTTCCCCGCATGCACAGTTCTCTTCACCTACCGCTCGATACTCTCTTCTAATTGCATGCAAATGCATGCCGCGTCTGCGAAGTGTTAGGGAAGAGTTAGGCCCGCGCAACCCATTTTACGGTATAGAGTGCCTATACAGTAACCTGGGTGCTCGGGCCTAACGCTTCACGGCCACGCTGGTATCTCATTTCAAATGTCATTTGAAATGACAGATACCAGGAAGTCGGGATTGCCGTCCCCTCTCCCCTACTCCCGAAGCAAAAAAAAAAAAAGTGAAAAAAAAAGTTGCGAGAGAGAGGGGGGAGAGGACGGCAATCCTACGCTCGGCGACTTACTTTTGCAGCCCCCCTCCAGACATCGTGGCTTCCCCCGTGCCAGTTCCCCTTCCCCTCCTCCTGAAGCAGGGTGCGAAAAGCGCGAAGCGACTTACTTTTGCAGCCCCCTCCGGACATCGGACGACCTCTCCTGCCTCCAGCTGCTCACAAAGAAGGACGCCTGCACGGCCACTGAAGACGTGACATCACGACGTTTGGCGTCACGGCATGTGACGTCACGTCTTCAGCGGCCGTGCAGGCGTCCATCTTCGCGAGCAGCTGGAGGCAGGAGAGGTCGTCCGATGTCTGGAAGGTGCTACAAAAGGTGAGTCGCTTCGTCGCTTTACACTGCCAGTCCCTTCTTCCCTCCTCCCGGAGCAAGGCTGCTTTTCGCGCCCTGCTTCGGGAGGAGGGGAGGGGGAACTGGCACGGGGGAAGCCACGATGTCCGGAGGAGGGGGGCTGCAAAAGTAAGTCGCCGAGCGTAGGATTGCCGTCCTCTCCCCTCTCTCGCAACTTTTTTTCGCTTTTTTTTTTCTTCGGGAGGAGGGGGGAGGACTGGGGCTGCCCCGGAGGCCAGCATCCATGGACGCGGCCAGGGCAGGTGAGAGGGGGCTGGGGGAAAGCTTGCCGCCTACCCTTACCCCTGCCTCTAACGGAGGGGTAGGCGGTAAGTTAGCAGGTTAAACGCGGGGCAAAATGGCAGCGATAGTCGGAGCGCGCGTTACAGTATCGGAGGGGAATAGCTAATTCCTTCATTATACAGCTAATTCGTTCATTTACATATCATATACATGCTGCGTGCGGAAAGGGTTATGCGTCTGTTTTAAGAAGCGCAAAGGACGCGTGAAACTGGAGACTGTATCGCTGGATCGCCTTACGCATCCGAATTGTGCGCTCCCAGCATGTTACAGACGGGAAATCTTCAACCGCACGTTACAGTATCGACCTGATTGTTTGCTTTTTGATCGCTACAGCACACTGGGCCAACGATTTCAATGTATTATCCACTCTGACACCTAGATCTCTTTCCTGGGTGGTAGCTCCTAAGATAGAACCTAACATTGTGTAACTACAGCAAGGTTTATTTTTCCCCTATATGTATCAGTGCACTTGTCCACATTAAATTTCATCTGCCATTTGGAAGACCAATCTTCCAGTCTTGCAAGGTCCTCTTGCAATTCATCACAATCCGCTTGATATTTAACTACTCTGCATAATTTTGTGTCATCCGCAAATGTGATCACCTCACTTGTCATACCCCTTTCCAGATCATTTATAAATATATTAAAAATCACCAGTCCAAGTACAGATCCCTGAGGCACTCCACTGTTTACATTTTTTCCACTGTGAAAACTGACCATTTAATCCTCCTCTGTTTCCTGTCTTTTAACCAACTTGCAATCCACAAAAGGACACCACCTCCTATCCCATGACTTTTTAGTTTTCTTAGAAGCCTCTCATGCAGGACCTTGTCGAACACCTTCTAAAAATCCAAACACACCACCTCTAACTGGTTCATCTTTGTCCACGTTTATTCACCCTTCAAAAAAAATGTAGGAAATTTGTGAGGTAAGACTTCCCTTGGGTAAATCCATGCTGGCTGTGTCCCATCAAACAATGTCTATCTAAATGTTCTGTGATTTTCTTCTTTATAACAGGTTCCACGATTTTTCCTGGCACTGAAGACAGGCTCACGGTCTATAGTTTCCCAGATCATCCCTGGATCCCTTTTTAAATATAAGGGTTACACTGGCCATCTTCCAATTTTCAGATACATCGGATGATTTGAACGATAGGTTACAAATAAGTCTGAAATTTCATTTTTTAGTTCTTTCAGAACCCTGGGGTTGATTCCATTAGTTCCTGAGTCCCCACTGTAAGCGAGGCATATACAGGTGCAGGTACGTTAGCTGCGACGATTCACATGGTTCCTCAAAGTGTCCCAAAAATACTAATATGCAAGTTGTTGAAGTTTTCATGAGCAATATATTTGCTAATTTCCTGATGACTGCTACTTTGTTGAGAAGAAATGCCCTTTTCAGTGTGGAGTCTATCTGCGCACCTATGAACCGAAGACATCGAGTAGGTTATAGAATGGGTTTCTTGTAGCTTATGAGAAAACCTAGGAACTGTAGACAATTTATGGTTAATTCAGTATTTGATAAGAGAGCATTTCTTGCCAATGCTACTATACACCAGATATTTTGAAACTGTTGGATTTAATGCATGAAAGCAATGCAAGAAATTTTGAAGACGTTAAGTAACTGTATGTTGACTGATATTGTGGGCATCAGATTCAGAATTAAGCTTTTTGCACTAGTATGAAGTGATATTTCTTAAAAAGTGACACTTTTTCAAAAGTTTTTCAAATATTTTTCATATGTTTAATTATTTCACTTAAAAAAAAAAATACAACTACAAAAGACTGGCATATGATGACATGGGGGAGATATATATATATATATATATATACATACATACATACACACACACACACGGAAATGTTTTGGTTTATGTTTAAATGTGATTAGTTTTGACAGTCATTCTTTTTTGATTTTGATATATTGGCATTATGTAGTGTGGTTTCTCCTTTGTATCTTTGATAGATTACGATAAAACGGCTTTAAAGTAGCAAGCCCTAAGCCTTATCAGGAATCTCTCAGCTCCTGCATCTTCTAATGCTTCAGATGCAAGATAAGCATACATACTTTACAGGCAGGTTGGGAAGGTGATAAAACCAGGAGATAGCTTTCCTGAAATTCTGTATGTACCATATCCCATGCAAGCCGGTCAATAAGTAGTGATTCAAATGAAATTTTTATTAAAGCTGTCTATCTATAAGTAAACTCCAATGAGTAACCAGTCCTCCAATACCTATATAGCAGGATCAACAACATTTTTTGGCCAAGTGACAACTCCCCCTGCCCAATAAAAAAAACAAACAAAAAAGCATCTTAAGAAATATTGATGTGCAAGGACAAGCTGGAGGCAGGGGGGAGTGGGTTGTCTGTTCTTGCTAGCAAAGGGGGAGGGTACTTCAACCCCTGCTTCACTCCTTCCTCCCACATACCCAACAGCAGTGGTGCTATCAAAATAGGATTCACTCTAAGCCTTGAATGTGTATTGTCTTAGACCAGTGCTCACCTCTTGCTTTTAATACTATTACAATGATATACATGTGAGGGAGAAACTGAGGTCCACAAACAAAAGGGAGATTGCACAAATATAGTGGTATGCATGCCAGGTGGTGGTACTAAGACCAACCCCTGTTTTATAGTATGCACTTTTAATGCTTAGGATACAACAGTATGGTTTCCATGGAGACCGGAGTTTCCATGGTGATCTTTCCCACAATGGCTAAGCTCATAATTAAAGCCACTATAATTATGCATTTGCAAGAGTTTCAAATCCCACTGTGCCCCCCACCCCCAATTTTCTTATATTAGAACAGTTTCTTGTATTTTCTTTTGGATTTGTTTGCTTCTTTTCTTATTAAAAAAAAAATTTGACAGCTCCATATTGTACATATCGAACCAAGCTTTTCTTGTGCTGGTGGACCCTTGGACCAATGGGAAGTTAACACTACCTGTGGGGAGGAGCCACACAGGTACCCACCGTTGGTAGTCAAGGCTGGTGGAAGCAGAGGCCCAACTGGAGCTTTACTAATACCAGCCCACGTTCCCCTTAGGTTGAGCCCTCGAGTGCTGGGGCTGGCTGGTCTTAGGTGGGGCCTCTGCAGAGGTGTAAGTCCATGAATTTGGAGTGTTGCAGGCAGCATGCCGGAGGGTTGGTTGCGGAACAGCCAGAGGATTGGAGAAGACAGCAAAGTGGTGATACAGGCCGAGGTCAGGTGCAGGCAGCGAAGCTCAAGATCGGAGTCCAGGCAAAGGTCAAGGCAGGTAAGCAAGAAGCGAAGGTCGATGTCCAGTCCAGTCCAGTGTCAAGCCAAGATCAATCCGAAGGGAAGGCAGGAATGAACTCAGGAAAACCACTGCTCCAGAAGACAACCTATTGCCAAGGCAAAGGCTGAAGGCAGGGAGCAGCCTTAAATAGTCCCAGGGTGATGATGTCATCAGCATTGGCCGCAGGGCTTTTCCTGCTGCAAGCCCTTTAAATTATGAAGAGAGGTGTGCGTGCATCCGACCTGCATGCGGCAGGTCGGATGCAGGAGCAGGACATATGCCGCGTTCTCCAACCAATGCAGAAAAAGACAGTGGTGGCACAGCCGCATGGGAGCAGCAGCAGTTTGATGTTGGCAGTGGCACTCAGGGCTGCAAAGATAAGGGGCAGTGGTGGCAGCGACTCCCAGCTGCTAAGAGGGAGCCCGGGAATGACTCAGCTGCAGCAGCACAGCATCTAGTGAGTGAAGCCTCCCACGGGGCTCTGCGGGCAGCAGACTCAACAGTATACCACCTCCTCTAAATCCCCTCCTGAGGGTTTAGGCTTCTTGGAATGAGATGTGTGGAATTGTCTGAGCAAGTTCTTATCCAATAAATTGGAAGCAAGTTCCCAGGTATTTTCCTCTGGGCCTTATCCTTCCCAAGAAAGGAGGTACTCCCACTTCTTGCAGCATCTCCTTCTAGAAATGACGGCAGAAAAGGTCCAAAGGTCCATCCAGTCTGCCCAGCAAGATTATAGTAGTTTCTGTTGAGCCATACAAGTCCCCCAGGCCGTCAAAGTGAGGGCTCTTGATTGCTGTTAGATTCCAATTCCCTGTTACCTTCTGCCATAGAAGCTGACAGTAATGTTGGAGTTGCATCAAGATTTTCAGGCTTATTGATTAAGAGTAGTAATAGCCACATCAGCAAGTTACCCCTATGTTTATTTTTCCCAGACCACAAAATTCATGTCCTAGTTATTTGCTGTCTATAATTAATTCCTTTTTCCTCCTTTCTCTTGAAGCAGAGAGTAATGATGAAGTTGTGGCTTATTTGTTAAGGGTAGTAACCACCACACCAGCAAGTTATCCCCATGTACTCATTTCTTAGTTTCTATGCTCTCTAGCCTTTAGGGATCCACGGTGTTTATCCCATGCCCCTTTGAAATCGTTCACTGTTTTTGTCTTCACCACCTCCTCTGGAAGGGCAGTCCAAGCATCCACCACCTTCGCCATGAAGAAATATTTCCTGACATTGGTTCTGAGTCATGCTAATGATTTCTTTCCAAGGAAAAAGGTTTGTCAATTGTGCATCATTAAGACCTTTCAGGTATCTGAAGGTCTGCATTATATCCCCCCTGCACCTCCTCTCCTCCTAGGTATACATATTTAGGTCCTTCAACCTCTCCTCATAAGTCGTTTGATGGAGACCCCCCACCATTTTGGTCACCTTTCTCTGGACCGCCACCATCATATCCCTGTCCCTTTTGAGATGCGTTCTCCAGAAATGAACACAGTACTCTAGGTGAGGCCTCACCAAGGACCTGTATAAGGGGATTTTATTATAATTTTTTTTTTTAAGTTATTCCTCTCTCTATGCAACCCAGCCTCCTTCTGGCTTTAGCTACCCCCTTGTCACATTGTTTCCTCAGATTGTTAGACACTATCACCCCAAGGTCCCTCTCTTGCTCTGTGCACAACAGCCCCTCACTCCCATCACATACAGCTCTTTTGGATTGCCGCCACCCCAGATGCATGACACTGCACTTCTTGGCATTGAATCCCAGCTGCCATATCTTCAAGCACTCTTCAAGCTTCCTTAAATCACTTCTCATTCTCTCTACTCCTTCCAGCGTATCTACTCTGTTGCAGATCTTAGTATCATCCGCCAATAGGCAAACTTTACCTTCTGTCCCTTCTGCAATAAGCTCACAAAGATATGGAACAGAACTCGTTCCTAACACCAATCCTTGTGGCACTCCACTTAACACCGGTCTCTCTTCAGAGTAGGTTCCATTCACCATCATACGCTGTCTTCTGTCCAATAACCAGTTTATAATCTAGGCCACCACCTTATTTGTTTTTATATACCGACATTCGTATGGTACATCACATTGGTTTACAATACATACAATTCAGTTATATAAAATGACAATATACAGACATATACATTAAAAATCTTTAAACTTCATTAAAATACTATTAAATATCCTAAAATACAATAAAATTTGAGTCATAAGAATATAAATAAAATATCTAAAATGCAATCAAGTATTGTTAGCGTTCGATGTTAAAGTTAAAAATAGATAACTGTATCATGAATAAAATGATTAGAGGTCATTTGTTTCCTGTGTTAAGAGAAGGCTTGCTGAAAGAACCAGGTCTTAATGGCTTTTCTAAACATTTTGCTGTTAGATTCTAGTCTTAATTCTTGAGGTAATTGGCTCCATAGTAGAGGGCCTGCTATTGATATTGCTCTTTGTCTCACTGTATTCAGGTGTGCTATTTAGCTTATTTACCTTAGCGCTCATTCCCAAGCTTCTCATTTTATTCACAAGCCTCCTATGTGGTACTGTATCAAAAACTTTGCTGAAATCTAAGTGGATCACATTGAGCGCTCTTCTTTGATCTAGGTTCTTTAGTCACCCAATCAAAAAAATCAGATTTGTCTGACAGGACCTTCACCTAGTGAATCCATGCTGCCTGGGGTCCAGCAAACCATCTGACTGTAGATAATTCACTATCCTTTCCTCCAGCAGAGTCTCCATTAATATACCCACCACCAAGGTATAGTTTCCAGCCTCCTCCCTGCTCCCACTTATGTGGAGCGGCACCACCACCACTCTTCTCCAATCACTTGGCACCACTCCCGTTTCCAGGGATCTATTGAACAGGTCTCACAGCGGACCCACCAGCACATCTCTGAGCTCCCTCAGTATCCTGGGTATATCTCATCTGGCCCCGAAGCTTTGTCCACTTTCATTTTTCCTAGCTCTTCCCATACATTCTCTTCTGTAAAATGGAGTTTCATCCATTCTATCTCCACTAATGATTTTGTCAACCAGCAAAGGTCCTTCTCCAGGGTCTTCTTTAGTGAACACCAAACTGAAGTATTTGTTTAATATTTCTGCCTTTTCTTCATCTCTCTCCACACATTGATCATGTCACCTTTCAATTTCATTATACCACTTTGGATCTTTCTCCTTTCTCTGATATATCTGAAAAATGTTTTGTCTCATCTCTTTACCTCTTTGGCAATCTTTTCTTCTACCTGACTTTTAGCTTTCTTGATTTCCTTCTTCGTCTCCCTCAGTTTCAAGTAATATTCTTCCCTGTGTTCCTCATTCTGGGATCCTTTATATTTCTTGAAAGCTGCTCTTTTTATTTTATCAGCTACTTCCTTTGAGAACCAGATTGGTTTCTTATTTCACTTACCTTTGTTTACTCTTCTAGCATATAGATTTGTTGCCTTTATAAATGCTCCTTTTAGTTTGGCCCACTGTTGTTCCACCTCACCCATTTTCTCCCAGTCTTCTAATTCCATATCCAGGTATGTCCCCATTTCGACAAAGTCCATATTTTTGAAATTCAAAACCCGGCTCTTCGTGTGACTTATTTGCATCCTATTTGCGATATCAAACCATACCGTATGATCACTAGTGCTGAGGTGGGCTTCCACCCAGACATGAGACACGTTTTCCCCATTAGGGAGCACCAAGTCGAGTATCGCATTTTTCCTCATGGGTTCTATTACCATTTGTTTGAACAGAGCCCTTGCAGGGCAACCATTAACTCCCTACTTCTGGTAGATTCCGCAGAAGGGATTCTCCAGTCTATGTCCAGCAGATTAAAATCTCCAACAATCAACACTTCCCCCTTCTTTTCCACCTTCTGGATGTCTTTGACCAGATCTCTGTCAAGTTCTTCTGATTGAGTTGGAGGCCTGTATACCACTCCAGTAAAAAAAAGGATGCACCTTTTTATTTTAAAAAGGACAGCCCATAATGCTTCTTCTCTACCCCTCATTCCTTGCAGTTCAGTTGCTTGAATATTGCTTTTGATATAAATAGCTACTCCTCCCCCTTTCCTGTCCTCTCTGTCCTTCCTTAACAAGTTATAGCCCGGGATGGCCGCATGCCAATTGTGAGACTCTGAACCATGTCTCTATGACAGCAACAATGTCCAAGTCCGCCTCCACCATTAGGGCCTGCAAGTCTGGGATTTTGTTGCCCAAACTACAAGCATTCTTAGAGCTTTCCACTTTATTTCCCTTGATTTGTATCACTTCTTAAGACACCTGTTCCACTTTTTGGAACTGACTCCTCCTCCCACATCTTTTATAGCTCTTACTGCTTGGGAGTGACATGTCACTCATTGTTCGTCTCCTGCCACCCCCGGTTTTTTATTTGGTTGTTTTTTGTTTTTTTTTAGTTTAAATGCCTGGTAATATATGTTCTGAATTTCTCAGATAGTATCCTCCTTCCTGCTACTGATAAATGTAGACCATCCTTTCCATATAGTCTTTTACTGCTCCATACTCTATCCCTATCCTTCAATGTATCTAAAACCACTTTCTGTACACCAGCTTTTAGGCAAGGAACTGAAATTACCAATATGGGCCTAGCATCTCATTACCCTTTCCATGAACAGGCAATACTTCCAAAAAGGCAATAGTCTTTGCAGTGTATCTTATCTTTCCTAGATTTTGGAAATCTTTTTGCACTTCATGGATACCATTTCTATTGAGTTCACTGATTCCAAGATGGATGACAACACTGATAAAGTTTCTACTTTCTTCTTCAATGAATGACTATCTGGTTAGAATTTCTTCTAGCTGATGACCCTGGAAGGCATTTAACTTATGTCCCCATCAAAATGTACTCCCAAATTGGATCCTCTGTTGATTGAATCTCCCAGCAGAAAGTTTTCTTCTCTGACATTTGATTCTGTTGAAGGGCTTCTGGGTACATTGGGTGATTTCACTTTTAGAAATCCAATCAAAATCTGTTGCTGAGGTTTCTATATTCTCCAATGCAGAAAATGCATTTTGTAGGGGTAGCAGAGGGGAGAGTGGGTGTTTCTGCTTCACAGGTCTTATTCTGCCAGAGCCCACAGTTATCAAATTGTTCCTGGCTTTTTAAATTCTGGAAACCTGATTTCTTTGTGGGAGTGGGGATTGATGCTCTGAGTGCTGCAAAGTTGGGAAGGTGGGTGTGTCATTTCTTGTTCTACCAGAGCACACTGAAAAACATTTTTCCTGTGTTTTTGTACCCTCTGTGCGGGTGTGAGAGATTTTGGATGGTTCAGAGGTTAACTGAAAGGTGGACCATTTCTCCCTTAGATGAATCTGCTCCATTTTAATTGCATTCAGCTGAAGGCAAAAGGGGCACCGTTTTATTCTCCAAATGATAGGCCTTGGGACATAAGCACCACAAATGTTGCATTGAATGAGAAATTTGGTTAAATACTCACTGAACCCTTAAAGTTTTATAGATAAGTTAAGGTAAAATTAAGGCTCTAGCAAAGAATTTTAATAGATATTTGAAATAGCCAGTAAAGATTAATTGGTAGAAAATGCATTGCACTACTATGTAATGGGAGATGAATTAATTGAATCTAATTATCCAGGAGTCCTGGGGAGACTATATATGAAAAGTAGACTCAAGGGTGGGTGAGAACTAAACAGTGGCTGCACTTAAAATTTATTTCCCTCTGCTCAGACCCAAAAGACACCTTTTGGCTGCAGTTAAATAAAAATGTCTGCCCCTCCTACAGCCAAAGCACGCTACTAGTATCCTTGGTTGAATATTTCTACAAATCTAATTCTATATAAATCAATAAAAGTTTACCCAGCCAGATCTGGAAGCCCATTGACTGAAGGAAGCCTTGTAGTTGAAAGACAAAGTTGTTACATAACCCACCAACCTTATGGCTAGCCGAAACCAGGTCTCCCCCCCCCCCCCCCCCTTTCCCACTAGAAACAGTGACTACACTTAAAATGTATTTCTCCTTACGTCCAGGACTTCTCGTACTTGGTACATGATATCACTCTCCGAGGCAATTGCCTGCAGCTGAGGTGGCTTCCGAGAGGGCCATGAGAATATCAAGGGTTTCAGGAGAGAGACATGAAATGAATTATGAATCCTCAAGAATGCCGGTAACCGAAGTTGATAGGTTACTGGCCCAAGTTATTTCGCAGCACCGTAAATGGCCCGATGTACCGAGGAGTGAGCCGCACGGATGGGACTCAATCTGCTATGATGTGTGCTGAGCCATATCCTCTCCCCTGATTTGAACTGTGGCGCGGGTCTATGGTGAAAGTCCGTTAATCTCTAGGCTTTTAGCATCTGTTGAGTATGGACCCAGAGTTTTTGCACCAGCAGTTGAGCTGCTGGAGAGGGAACCGGCTGTTTATCGTAGATGATTTGAAAGGGTGAGGAACCCATGGCAGTGCAAGGATGAGAGTTATATGAAAACTCCATCCAAGAAGCAGAGCTGCCCAGTCAACTTGTTGGGAATTGACATAAGCCCATAGTAAGTGTTTTAATGTCTGATTGGTTCATTCGAACTGACCATTTGCTTGCGGGTGGTACGCTGTGGTGAAGTCCAATGTAATGTTGAATTTCTTGCATAAGGATTGCCAATACCTTGTGGTGAACTGCGTACCATGGTCAGAGATTATGTGCTTGGGAAGTCTGTGACGGGGGAACACATGCTGGATGAAGAGTTGAGCTAGCTCAGGAGCTGTGGGGAGACCAGGCAATGGTGTGAAGTGGGCCATTTTAGAGAAGCGGCCAACCACTACCCAAATGACCGTATTGCCATTAGAGACGGGGAGATCCATGACAAAGTTGGTTGAGAGATGGGTAAAGGATTCCCTGGGGGCTGGCAAAAGCTGTAATAGCCCCCAAGGTCGTCCCCCAATGGTTTTTGCTGCGAGCAGGTGGGACAAGAGTCCACATAAGCACGATCCTCCTTTTGCATGTTGGGTCGCCAGTAGAATTGCTAGAGCAATGCAAGTGTCTGGGCTTGTCCAGGGTGGCCTTGAGACGTGGGAATCGTGGGACCAACTTAACACTTTTTCATGCTGCTTGTGAGGAAGAACAGTCTTCCCTGGAGGGATGGTCATGGTGGAGGTGGAGGAGAACTTGGGCCGTCAATGATGTACCGGAGTGGTTCAGTGGTGTCCTAGGTAAGGAATGAGCGAGTAAGAGCATCTGCTCATACGTTTTTGGCTGCGGGCCTATATCTGAGTTCAAAGTCGAAGAGAGCAAACAATAGTCAGTGGGCCTGCTGAGGATTTAGACACTGAGCATGGTGGCGGTGCTCCAAGTTCTTCTGGTCAGTATAGATGGTTCTAAGATGATGTGCCCCCTCCAACCACTGGCACCATTCCTCCAGTGCTAGCTTGATTGCCAATAGTTCTTTGTCACCGATCCCATAATTACGCTCAGCTGGAGAGAATTTCTTCAAGGAAAAGGAGCAGAGGTGCTAGGTTCCAGTGGAAGAGTACTGGCTCAAGATTGCCCCCCTACTCCTTTAGAAGCAGCATCCACTTCCACAATAAAAGGACACTGTGGGTTTGAATGACGGAGGCAGGGTTCCCAGAGAAAGGCTGTTTAACGCCTGAAAGGGAGTCACAGCCTCAGGTGGCCAGAGCTTGACTTTGGCCCCCTTGTGGGTCAAGGCCGTGAGAAGAACCACCAACTTGGAGTAGTTAATAAAGTTACGATAATAACTGGTGAATCCCAAGAATCTCTGTGGAGCTCGGAACCTGGTAGGCTGAGGCCAATCTTGTATTCACTTGAGTTTGTCGGGGTCCATGTGAAAATCTCGTTTGGATACTACGTAACTCAGAAATGGGAGGCTTTTGCGAATAAGCACTTCGAGTTTGGCATAAAGCCAGTTGTCACGGAGACGGAGTACTTGGGAGCTGTCTTGGTGATGGGTAACCAGATCCTTCGAGAAGGCTAAGAAGTCCATTAACTGCTATTAATCAAGTTTACTTAGGGAATAGCCACTGCTATTAATTGCATCAGTAGTATGGGATCTTCTTAGTGTTTGGGTAATTGCCAGGTTCTTGTGGCCTGGTTTGGCCTCTGTTGGAAACAGGATGCTGGGTTTAATGGACCCTTAGACAAACATAAGAAATTGCCATGCTGGGTCAGACCAAGTATACAACTACGCCGTCATAGAGGAGGTCTCTGAATATCTCGTTCATCGTGTTTTGAAGCACAGCTGGTGTGTTGCACAATTCGAACGGCATGACAAAGTACTTACAATGACCATTTCTGGTGTTGAAAGCAGTTTTCCCATTCGTCCCAGTGTCAGATCCAGATCACATTATAGGTTCCCCGGAGGTCCAACTTAGAAAAAATCTTTGCTCCTTGCAGAATGTCAAATAGCTCTGAAATCAGAGGCAAGGAGTAACTATCTTTCCAGGTGATTGCGTTCAGGCCTCAATAGTCTATAGATGGACAGAGAGTCCCATCCTTCTTAGCCATGAAAAAAAACCCAGTGTCTCCTGAGGAAGTACATGTCAGATTAATCCCTTGTCCCGATTTTCTTGTATAAATTTGGACATGGCCTTTGTCTCTGGTAGGGATGGGGATAAATCCTTCCCTGAGGGGGCTTGGCTCAGGGTAGCAGATCTATAGCGCAATCGAACTCCCTATGAGAATGCAAAGTGTCAGCTTTTTGGGGCTTTTTTAAAAGAGAAAACATCGGCTAATTGCTCATACTGCGGAGGAAGGCCAGCTGGAACAACTGAGGTCGTGAGAGATTACAGGATAGCTACTTTCCCTAGGCAGGAAACATAGCAGTCAGGACCCCACCGGAACAACTGGTGGGGTCCTGCCCAATCGAACTGCGGGGAATGTAGCTGGAGCCAGGGTAACCCCAGGACAATGGGATGAATAGGAAAATTGGTTCTTACCTGCTAATTTTCGTTCCTGTAATACCACAGATCAGTCGGTTATGCACTCCCACCAGCAGATGGAGTCAGGGAACAAAGCTTCGTGGCACTGGTATCCAAGTGTGCCAACTGCAGCTCATCAGTATTTATCGATACCCAAGCAAAGTATAATTGACAAAAAAATCATCTAATTCCCAAAACAAGGGCAAACAGGAAAAAAACTCCCTCAAGGGTCCAAAACAAATGACCCCAATACCTGAAAATCAGGTTTGAACCACGGTTCATAACAAAAACCAAAATATTATAGAATCATTCTGATAGATTGCCTATGTACATTAGGTAAATCAGTCTTTCGGCAGTAGCACCTGGGCAGGATCCTGGACTGATCTGTGGTATTACAGGAATGAAAATTAGCAGGTTAAGAACCAATTTTCCTTTCCTGTACTTACCCAGATCAGTGGGATGTACCAAAGCCACAATTCACCGGGCGGAGACCCGCTCGAAAAACGCTCTCCCCAAAAAGCACTTGGTCCGGACCCCTGACATCCAGACGATAATGCCTTGTGAAGGTATGCAGGGAAGACCAGACTGCGGCTCTACAAATCTCCTCAGGCAACAACTGACACTCCGACCAAGAAGTCGCTTGCGCTCTCATCAAGTGAACTTTCAAACCAGTTGGGACAGGGTGACCCTTCCCGATGTAGGCCAAGCAAATTGTTTCCTTCAGCCAGTGAGCCAAGGATGCATTTTCATAAGAACACAAGAACACGTCATACTGGGTCAGACCAAGAGTCCATCAAGCCCAGCATCCTGTTTCCAACAGTGGCCAATCCAGGCCATAAGAGCCTGGCAAGTACCCAAAAACAAAGTCTATTCCATGTTACCGTTGCTAGTAATAGCAGTGGCTATTTTCTAAGTCAACTTAATTAATAGCAGGTAATGACTTCTCCTCCAAGAACTTATCCAATCCTCTTTTAAACACAGCTATACTAACTGCACTAACCACATCCTCTGGCAACAAATTCCAGAGTTTAATTGTGTGTTGAGTAAAAAAGAACTTTCTCCAATTAATTTAAAATGTGCCACATGCTAACTTCATGGAGTGCCCCCTAGTCTATTATCCGAAAGAGTAAATAACCGATTCACATCTACCCGTTCTAGACCTCTCATGATTTTAAACACCTCTAACATATCCCCCTCAGCTGTCTCTTCTCCAAGCTGAAAAGTCCTAACCTCTTTAGTCTTTCCTCACAGGGGAGCTGTTCCATTCCCCTTATCATTTTGGTAGCCCTTCTCTGTACCTTCTCCATCGCAATTACATCTTTTTTGAGATGCAGCAACCAGAATTATACACAGTATTCAAGGTGCGGTCTCACCATGGAGCGATACAGAGGCATTATGATATTTTCCGTTTATTCACCATTTCCTAGAAATAGAGCTTTCTCCATTGTTTGTCCAAAAAAATGGAACTCTCTACCACTTTATTCGAGAACTCAAACCAATATCAAAAAGTTCAAGAAAGATCTAAAAACTTTCCTTTTTCATACAGTCTACATTAATGATCATCTATATCAACAATCCATCTACAATCAACTCAACCAACCAAACCCAGGCACGAAAGAAAAAGTATCTACAACTAGCATCAACCATATTCATTACAATTCGGAACTTATAAGAAGTAATAATAGAATCCCTCCTTTGTGATAAATTAATACTATTACTTCCCTTTTTTCCCTTTTCCTCCCTTTTTCACCCCACCATCTTCCCCTTCCTTCCATTCCCCCCCCCCCCATTGTTACTTTTTTGTAACTATGTATAATTTATCTGTTTTTGTTTGACATTGTAAACCGTTATGATGGCTGAACCGAATGACGGTATATAAAAGCGAATAAATAAATAATTCCCAACATTCTGTTTGCTTTTTTGAATGCCGCAGCACACTGAACCGACAATTTCAATGTGTTATCCACTATGACGCCTAGATCTCTTTCTTGGGTTGTAGCACCCAATATGGAACCCAACACTGTGTAATTATAGCATGGGTTATTTTTCCCTATATGCATCACCTTCCACTTATCCACATTATCCACCTTGCACTTATCCCTTTTCGGCCAGGCACAGAGCAGCTTCATCAGCAGGGCTTCGTCTTCCCTTGTGCAGCATTGAAAACATAGTAGTGTTTTGCGGTTCAGGTGGCTGAGCTGAGTTCATCCTTGACCAATATCGGCATGAGTCCACATGGGATTTTGATAAGAATCAGAGCAGTAGGGCTTCTATGCAGTTAAGTTCACAATGCCATGCCAGCTCTCGACCAGCCACGCCAGCACTCGTCAGCGTGCATCCAGCCACTCCAGCACTCATCCATCCACTCCAGCATCTACTCTTAAACAACCGCACCGCAGATCATCCTGACTCCATCTAGCAAGAACCTTCGTCCTTGTGCGCCCCTCCGGGCAACCACCAACCCCTTTCGCGTGCATCCCTATCCTATTCTATGGTACTGGGCTACCTGCCCTCATAGCAACTGTTCTCTATTCGCCTGCACCTCTTCAGCAAAGCTCTTCAGCAAAGCACTGTTTTGCTCTTGTCTCAGAGACTCTACATCTCGGCGCCCTCTCAACAGGCTCGCACTTCATTCCCTCACAATCCGGCCATCCCTACAACTATTTGCAACCGGCTCCCATCCCTTTCCTGGACTAATTGACTTCCCAAAATGCGCAGTGACGTATTCCATTCACTCAAGATGCACTCACTCCCCATACCTACCATTCCCTACTCTCCCAAGCTCATGTCCAACAGACCGAGGATACTAGGTATTCGACATCAAAGATTGATCCCAATCACGATCTCTCCAATCTCCCAAATGCTCGGTCTCACTCTATTCACACTAACCTTATTCAACGCTCAGTCCATTACTAAAAAAATTCACCTTCTTAATGACCACCTGACAGACTCTAACTCTGACCTTTGCGCCATTACTGAAACGTGGTTGAAACCAAAGGACACAGTTCTACTAAACCATCTCCCCAACCATCTATATGATATCCATTCAATCCCTAGACTCAAAAAAAAGAGGAGGCCTACTGTTAGCTGCAAAAAAGGGGCTTGGACTCTCCCTGCAATTATCCACCAGAATAAGCAACCTTGAACTAGCTCTCTTCAGTTCGGACCATCTCCAAATCGCTCTGGTCTACTCACCTCCAGGAACCCTAGACTCTGATCCCTCTCCATTAATCGAATTTACAGCCAAACATGTCAAGAGGGATAAACCAGCCATCCTGATGGGTGATTTCAATCTCCATGTGGACATTTCCCCGTTATCCCACAATTGTGAAATCCTACTTACAGCACTCAGCCACCTGGGCTTTAGACAAATTGTTAAAGGCCACACGCATCAAGCGGGCCACACTTTAGACCTTATCTTCCTAAACTATGGTCTATCATCCGCCACTCACCCAACTTGTGTCTCAGTCCCGTGGTCAGACCATCATATTATCTCATCTGAGCTTCAAATCAAACATCATCCTCGGCCTGTCTTCCCTAAAACTACTATACAATACAGGAAACCTTGCTCCACAGACCAACTTAGCAAACTGCTCTCAAAAGAGCTAGATCGACTTGACCTCACGGATGCTTCCTCGGCTATTAACTCTTGGATCAAGATAACAAATGAGGCTGCAGAACAATCCTGCCCAACCATCACCAAATCTCTGCACTCACCCCAAGATAACAGGAATCTTTGGTATACCCCAGAACTCAAAGCCCTCAAACAAAAACTTCGTAGTAAAGAGCTCAGATGGCGCAAGACCCAGTCCACCTCAACCCTATCCAACTACAAAGCCCACCTTAATGCATACAGGAATGCCATCCTCAAAGCCAAAAAAAGACTTCTTTTCCAAAAAAATCCATAACTTCTCTTTCGACCCTAAAGCCTTATTCTCTTTCGTTGCATCTCTCACAAAACCCTCGCCCCCCCCCCCCCCCATCATTCCCGACGAGCAAGCATCTAATAAAGCCACAGAACTAGCTATCTTCTTTGATACGTAGATAACCAACCTCCTCAAGCCTCTCTCCACCTCCCAACTGACTACCCTCCCCTCCAGCACTTCAACAACCACTCGGAACGTCAAACTATTATCCTTCGAGACGCCATCTTCACTGGAAATCGAAACCATCCTCAAGAAGTTAAAACCCTCTTCTCACCCGTTGGACGCAATACCTTCTAATCTTCTTCTCTCCATCCCAAACACCATCTCAAAATCGTTAGCAGACATCATTAATTGCTCCTTCTCACAAGGAAGGGTTCCAGACCAACTAAAACTAGCCATTCTAAAACCTTTACTAAAAAAACCTAACCTTCCGACGTCTGACCCTGCTAATTTCCGACCAATAGCAAACCTACCCTTGATCTCCAGAGTCATGGAAAGAATCGTAAACAAACAACTGTCTGACTACCTTGAGGAAAACAACATTCTCTCACCATTCCAGTTCGGATTCAGAAAATCGCAAAATACTGAAGCCCTATTATCCTCTTTATCTGACACCATCCTTCTTAATCTGGAAAGAAAACAACCTTACCTTATCGCACTTCTCGACTTATCGGCCGCTTTCGATACGGTTAATCACTCCATCCTACTGGAGCGCTTATTAGATATCGGTATCCAAGGAGAGGCACTTAGTTGGTTCAAATCGTTCCTTGAGAACAGATTCTACAAGGTCAGGATTAATAACAAGGAATCACACCCAATCAAATCAAAATTGGGAGTCCCACAAGGATCATCCCTCTCCCCCACACTCTTTAACATTTATCTGGCCGTGTGGCCTAATGGATAAGGCGTCTGACTTCGGATCAGAAGATTAAGGGTTCAAGTACCTTCATGGTCGAGAAAGCAAATTTTACTAAAGAGGTTAGGACTTTTCAGCTTGGAGAAGAGACGACTGAGGGGGGATATGATAGAGGTGTTTAAAATCATGAGAGGTCTAGAACGGGTAGATGTGAATCGGTTATTTACTCTTTCGGATAGTAGAAGGACTAGGGGACACTCCATGAAGTTAGCATGGGGCACATTTAAAACTAATCGGAGAAAGTTCTTTTTTACTCAACGCACAATTAAACTCTGGAATTTGTTGCCAGAGAATGTGGTTCGTGCAGTTAGTATAGCTGTGTTTAAAAAAGGATTGGATAAGTTCTTGGAGGAGAAGTCCATTACCTGCTATTAAGTTCACTTAGAGAATAGCCACTAACATTAGCAATGGTTACATGGAATAGACTTAGTTTTTGGGTACTTGCCAGGTTCTTATGGCCTGGATTGGCCACTGTTGGAAACAGGATGCTGGGCTTGATGGACCCTTGGTCTGACCCAGTATGGCATTTTCTTATGTTCTTATGTTCTTATCTACTGCCACTCTGCCAATTACTTTCCAACCTCAAACTAAAGCACTACATATTCGCCAACGACGTACAGATCCTCCCTACCAATCACAGAATCCCTGCAAAAAACGTGGTCACACTGGAACAGTTGTCTACAATCCATCAATAGTCTGCTTACCAGCCTTAACCTTATCCTTAACTCTAACAAGACTGAGATCCTCATCATATCACCAGACGAAAACCACGTTCTCCTCAATTCTCAAAGCGCATCCCAATTCGCCAAAGCATTCATCAACCACTCACCTTCCGTCAGAGACTTAGGGGTTCGGTTCGACAACCACTTCAACTTAAAATCTTTCGTCCTCAACACAACCAAAGAGTGTTTCTTTAAACTACAAGTACTCAAAAATCTGAAACCTCTCCTGCATTTTAATGACTTCCGTTTAGTAGTTCAGTCAATTATCCTCACAAAGTTAGACTACTGCAATTCTCTACTGTTAGGTCTCCCGGCGACAACTACCAAACCCCTACAGATGGTCCAGAATGCCGCGGCAAGGATTCTCACCAACTCTAATAAAAGAGCCCATATCACACCCATCCTGCATTTCCTTCACTGGCTTCCCATAAAATCTAGGATCACCTTCAAAGCTTTGATGATGACCCACAAGGACATTCACGGCATCGCCCATCTCAATCTAAGCTCTCAACTCCGTCTGCATACATCAGACAGACCAATCAGAAATGCATATAAAGGTTCATTATATGCCCCACCGGTCAAAACCTCACTAAGAAAGCATGCAATCTCGACAGCTGGACCCATCCTTTGGAACTCTCTGCCACCGGAGCTTCGTCAAGAACCTTGTCATCAAACATTCAAGAAACACCTCAAAACATGGCTTTTCAGACAAGCCTTCCTGGATTCCCAAGACCATTCTGACACAGGTCAAAGGACATAACAGAATATAATTGGGATTCAAGATCTCTCCTATGTCCTTCAGGGTCCCCTTTACACTCCTTTTGATATGTTCACTTGTTCTCTCATTTACACTTGTTCTCATATTTATACTTGTTCACTTGTTCTCATATTTATACTTTATTAGACCCTATGTTCTAATGTAATGCCTTTGCTGCTATTGTTATATGGTTCTTTATACTCTATTAGAAGATTTGTTTCAATGTAACGCCTTAGCCGCGATTGTTCTGTTATATTGTAAACCGATATGATTTGTTAATTTTACAAGAATGTCGGTATATAAGAATTCTAAATAAATAAATTAATTACATTTCATCTGCCATTTTGATGCCCAATTTTCCAGTCTCACAAGGTCTTCCTGCAATTTATCACAATCTGCTTGTAATTTAACTACTCTGAACAATTTGTATCATCTGCAAATTTGATTATCTCACTCGTCGTATTTCTTTCCAGATCATTTATAAATATATTGAAAAGTAAGGGTCCCAAAACAGATCCCTGAGGCTCGCCACTGCCCACTCCCTTCCACTGAGAAAATTGTCCATTTAATCCTACTCTGTTTCCTGTCTTTTAACCAGTTTGCAAGCCACAAAAGGACATCACCACCTATCCCATGACTCTTTACTTTTCCTAGAAGCCTCTCATGAGAAACTTTGTCAAACGCCTTCTGAAAATCCAAGTATACTACATCTACCAGTTCACCTTTATCCACATGTTTAACAACTCCTTCAAAAGTGTGAAGCAGATTTGTGAGGCAAGACTTACCTTGGGTAAAGCCATGCTGACTTTGTTCCATTAAACCATGTCTTTCTATATGTTCTGTGATTTTGATGTTTAGAACACTTTCCACTATTTTTCCTGGCACTGAAGTCAGGCTAACCGGTCTGTAGTTTCCCGGATCGCCCCTGGAGCCCTTTTTAAATAATGGGGTTACATTTGCTATCCTCCAGTCTTCAGTCTCCAGGTACACGGGATGATTTTTCGGACCTTCAAAGAGCACAAAAAGATGATCAGATTTTCGAAAAGAGTTAGTGACCTTCAAATACCGAAGGAGAACCCGGCGGACATCTAACAAATGAAGATCTCTTCCCATAGTGGGGACACGAACCCAATCAGGGAACCCGGGTAACTCCATGGACTGATTAACATGAAAGGCAGACACCAATTTCAGCAAAAAGGAAGGGACCGTTCGCAGGGACACCCTATCAGCCAAGATGGGAAGGAAGGGATCCCTACAGGAAAGAGCCTGCAATTCTGAAATATGCCTCACGGAACAGATGGCCACCAAGAACACCATCTTCAAGGTGAGGTCCTTTAAGAGGTTCAAAAAGGGGGGGGGGGGGGAATCAGAAGCACCCTCAACACCAGATTAAGATTCCACTCCGGGCGTAATTTACGAAGAGGACGATGAAGGTGCTTCACCCCTTTCAGCAAACGGACAATGTCCAAGTGGCTGGCTAGAGGCCAGCCACCTACCCGCCCTAGGAGACATCCCAGGGCCGAAACCTGAACACGCAGGGAACTATAAGCCAAACCTTTAGATAATCCCTGCTGCAAAAACCCCAAGACCTGAGGAATGACCATTGACAACGGCACTACATCCTGCTGGTCACACCAAACTTCAAATACCTTCCACACTTGAGTGTATGCTATAGACATCGAGGGCCACCTGGACTAAAACAGAGTGGAAATCTCCTGTTCATCCATAACCGCCACCTCTCAAACACCAGGCTGCGAGAGAGAAGTGATCCTCCTGATCCAAAAAAATAGGCCCTTGTTGCAGGTGGTTTGGCAGATGAGTTAGGCTTAGCAGGCCATCTGTCGCCAACCGTACCAGGTCCGCAAACCACGGCTACCACGGTGCCACCAGAATTACTGAACCAGGATGGTCCTCTATGCGCCAAAGAACGTGTCCGATCAGGGGCCATGGAGGAAAGGCATACAGGAGGATTCCGGTTGGCCACTTGCAGACTAGGGTGTCTACTCCTATCACCCTGATTTCCTTCTTTCGGCTGAAGAACCGGTCCATCTTGGTGTTGACACGGGTCACCATGAGGTCCAGTTGGGGAACTCCCCATCGGGCACAAATGTGATTCCAAACCTCCTGGGACAGTTCCCACTCCCCGGGATCCAGCTGTTAACGACTGAGGAAGTCCGCCTGCACGTTGTCCATGCCTACCACGTGAGAGACCGTGATGCCTTCCAGATGAAGCTTGGCCCAAGCGAAGAGGAGGTGTGCTTCCTGTGCCATGGCTGGACTCCTGGTTCCTCCCTGGCGAATGAGATGTGTCATCGTGGTGGCGTTGTCAGAGAAGACTCGAACCATTCTCTCCTGCACCAGGGACTGGAATGGCAACAACGCTTTGCGGACTGCCCTTGTCTCTAGGCGATTGATAGACCACAACCGTTCATGTAAGGACCAGGTTCCCTGCACCGCATGACTGAGGTACACTGCTCCCCAGCCTTGAAGGCTCGCATCCGTTGTCAAGATCACCCAATCCAGGACTTCGAGGGGCATCCCCTTCTGTAAGATGTCTTCCGACAGCCACCATCGCAGACTGGACCTGAATCGCTGCGACAAAGGCAGGGGCAACTGGTATTGCTCCGACACTGGGTCCCACCGCGACAGTAGATCTCTCTGCAACAGTCTCAGGGTGAACAAAGGCCCAAGGCACCAATTCCAATGTCGAAGCCATGAACCCCAGAACTTGTAGGTAATCCCGCATTCTGGGGATGGGAAGCTGTAACAAGAGATGCACTTGTTGCTGCAACTTGTACATCCTGTCGTTCATGAGAAACACCCTGCCCTGGAGGGTGTCGAAACAAGCTCCCAAATACTCCAGACACTGTGACAAGAGTCAGATGACTTTTCGCTTCGTTGATTACTCAGCCTAGGGTCTGGAGACAATGGATCGCACGAAGAACCATCTGCTCGCCTTTCTGTTCTGACTTGGCTCGAATCCGCCAATCGTCGAGGTAAGGATGGACCATTATCCCTTCCTTCCAGAGGGTCATTGCCACCACGACCATCACCTTGGTAAAGGTGCACAGGGCCATCGCCAGTTCGAACGGCAGCACCCAGAACTGAAAATGCTGATCCTGGATCTTGAATCATAGGTATCTCTGGTGAGCGCTGCGAATCGGGATGTGTAGATAAGCCTCGGTGAGATCCAAGGAGACGAGGAACTCTCCCTTTCGAAACGCTGCGATGACTGTTTGAAGTGTTTCCATTCAAAAATGGGGCACTTTCAAGCAGCAATTCACCTTCTGTAGGTCCAGGATGGGTCGGAAAGTGCCCTCCCTTTTTGGGAACCATGAAATAAATGGAGTACCATCCCCTCCCCCCGGACGGCATGGGGACGATTGCCTTCAGGGCCAGCAATCTTTGTAGAGTGTCTGCCATGGCTCGCTTGTTGGGGGAAACTCATCGCGATTCCACAAAGGCCGGCATGAAAGACCAAGAAAATTCTAAGGCGTAACCTTCTTTTACCACCTCTAACCCCCAGCGATCTGAGGTGATCCTGGCCCACTCCTCATTCGAGGAGTGGACGGGCTTGATTTCATTGGGCAGACTTCCCAGTTCCCTGACCGAAACCATCTCTGGCAGGACGACTGAAGCCATGAAGACTGTGTACGGAAAGAGGTCTGTCTGGAACCAGAGGGTGGAACACTCCTCCCCAACCTGCTTTTTTGGAAATCCTGAAAACTTCCCTTGAAAAGGCAGACTGCACAGTTGCGACTTGGAGGAAGCATCTGCTGCCCAATTGCGGAGCCATAGGAGTCGCCGAGCCGCCACCGAGAAGACCATAGTCCGGGCCACCGAAAGCACCAAGTCATATAAGGCATCCGCCACATATGCTACCGCTGCCTCCAGACGAGCCGCCTGAAAAGCTAACAAAGTCCCAGAAGATAATGGGTCCTGTGGTTTTTTAATCCAACATAAACGTGCTCTTTGCATCATGCTGGCACACACCGCCGCCCGAAGTCCTAAGGAGGACACCTCAAACACCCGCTTCAGATGCAGCTCCAGCTTGCAGTCCTGCACATCTATGAGAGCAGCCACTCCCGCCACTGGAATGGTCATCTTCTTGGTCACCGCTGATACACACACATCCACCTTAGGTACCCTGAGGTGCTCTAAATGTTCCTCCATTAGCAGGTAGAGTTTTTGCATCGCCTGGCCAACCTTAAGCCCCGCCTCCGGGGCTTCCCACTCCCGGCTGATGAGCTTTTGAATCTTCTTTGGGATGGGAAAAGCACTAGGTGGACCCCTGAGACAGTCCAGAACTGGGTTCACTCCCTCGCTGTCTGAATCTTCCAGCGAGGGTCTCACCCCCAATTCCTTAAGCACCTGGGGAATAAGGGGGCGCAATTCCTCCCTCTTAAACAACCAGACTACGCAGGGGTCGTCCCCCTCTGCATTAGGTTCCACCGGATCCTGATTGTCATCGCCCGTATCTACGTCTGGAGGGACCTCACCCTGATCTGCATTGGTGTCCCTCAGGGACGGAGTGGAGTTGTTCTCCTGCTAGTCGACTGCACCTGCTAGATCCTCCAGAGCCAAAGATGCCCAGGACGGACGACTGTCAGTTCGCAGATGGGGATGCTTGGGAACTCCCATGCTCCCATCCTGGGCTCTGCACTTCGCGAGCTTCCGAGCCAGAAATGCTTCATGCATGAGCAGCACAAATTCCGGTGAAAATCCCCCCAGTCCAGTCTCTGCTACAATCAGTGTCTGCGTCTCTCGATTCCTCTGGTCTTGGAGTCCGCGCAGTGGGGGAGGGTCATCCTGGGAGACCTTTTCCACAGGGTGCGCAGTGGGGGTTGGGCTCCTTCTGTTAGACCCAGCCGCTGAGCTGACCTGCATGCAGCCTTTTTAGGCTTGGTCCTCTTGTCTGAGGCCCCTTCTCCACCCAGTGCACAGTGACAAGGGGGTCTAAATAAGTTGACCATATCCCACAAGCCTTACAGGGTTCCAGAGGAGTTTCTGCCATGTTCCTCCTGCAAAAAGGGGCATATAACTGCCCCCCCCTCGCCCCGGAAGAAAACAGGTGCTGCCACCCAGCCCTGGTGACACCCACCAAAAATGCCTCGAAAATCAGCCCCAGAATGCTGGAGAGCCGTGTAAGAGGTAGAAAACCTCCCCCCCAAAAAACAAAATGGCCACCGCGGTAAAAATAGCTCCGGAGCCGGCGGTAAAAATGAGGCAGGGAACCTAAAAACGTCCTCGGGGGTTCTTACCAGGGCTGAAACACACTCCCCTCCTCTTCAGGGGTCTGACTGGCTCTGCACCACCGGGCAGACATTTACCCCGGGACCACAGTGAACTTGGAGCTGGTTTTGTTTTTACACAAAAACCTTTAACTTCTAGTAACAGAAAAAAATAAAACCTAAAGCTAGGAATAATAGAAAAAAAATCCCCAAAGGGGCTACTTCCCTGTACCGCAGACACTAAGGGGGAGCCTTCAGGTCGCTGAGGGAGCCAGTCACCTGGCTATCAGGGGACCCGGAACCACACAGGCTAGCACCGCTAGTTCGCCCAGCTCTACCTGAGGGATGGTCCAGACACTGAACCTAGCACCTCAGGGAGCAAGAAAAATCCATCTCACACAGAGCTGCAGTTATACACGAGCACCATCTGCTGGAGTCATAGAAATACAGATGAGCCGCAGGTGGCACACGTGGGATACCAGTGCTTCGAAGCTTTGTTCTTTGACTCCTTCTGCTGGTGGGAGTGCATAACCCACTGGTCTGGACTGGTCTGGGTATGTACAAGAACGCTTTATCGATGACGTGGAACACTGTTCCACATGCAGGGATCCAGTAAGGAGCCATGATGTGGGTAATTCTCCCTAGTAGGGGATCCCCAAGGTTAGAAGAGAGGACCAAAGGACATGGGAATCTGGAGGTGTTCCACAAGAGCCTTCATAAAGAAGTTTCCACCTGCCCCAGAATCTACTAGGGTTAGCATGGTGAAGTCCTGGTTGTCCACCGAGAGTGTCACAAGAAGTGTAAATAGGGGAGCTGGAGAGGTGAGGCCTAGAATCAGTCCCCCACTGCATCCTAGGCATGAGAGTTTACCGGCCTTACTGGGCAGCGGGCTATTACGTGGCCTGCCTCTCCACAGTAAAGAGAGTCTGGCCTGGTGGCACCGGAGGTGTTCTTCAGGTGTTAGCCGGCCATGACTCAGTTGCATTAGCTCCTCCATCAGGGTTCCAGGAGAAGAGAAGGCTTTCGGAGGAGAAGGACGCAGAGGATGGTGTACGACGGTCGTGAGTCTCCTGTGAGTGTAACTCCCGATTCCACTCCTGGAGTTGATGATCAATCCTCCTGGCCAAGTCAGTGAGGGAGTCTAGGGAGCCAGGAAAATTGTGAGCTGCCAGTTCATCCTTAATATGGGATGATAGTCCATGCAGGAAAATGGAATGGAGACAATCCTCACCCCAAATAGAGTTCCATAGGCAAGGTACAGAATTCTGTGGTGTAGTCAGAGAGGGAACGATTGCCCTGATGGATATGGAGGAGATCAGAACCAGAAGTAGCCTTATGGCCCGGGTCATCGAACACAGCCTTGAAGACTTCCAAAAACCGCTGAAGGTCCCGCAGGATGGGGTTGGAACGTTCCCACAAAGGGGAGAATGTAGGTAGTAACTTCATTCGGAAGCAACACCAATTGGAGGCAAAAATGTGTTACACTAGTTGAGGAACCTCCACAAAGTTGAGGCTCATGAGAATAGTGGGGAGGAGGTGGAAGCGATATGACGGAGTGCGGAGGAGCCACAGGAACCTGTGTTGATGGGGGGTATTCCCAAAGGAATAGAGGAGTCTAGGTGGGCAATGAGATGCTTCATAGAGGCTGCTAGAACTTCCAGAAAAAGCTGCTGCTCCTGAAGTTTCTGGGCCAGGCATGGAATGGCTTGCAGGGTGGAGACCTCCGCTGGGTCCATGGCCTTGGCAATCTGTGCTGGTGGGCCCTGGACCAATGGGGAGTTGATGCTACCTCTCCGGAGGAGCACCACAGGTTCCCACTGTCAGTAGGCGAGGCTGGTGGAAGCAGAGGCCCAAATGGAGCTTCACCAATACCAGCCCAAATCCCCTTAGGCTGAGCCTTCGGGTGCCGGGGCCGGCTGGTCTTAGGTGGGGACTCTGTGGAGGTGGAAGTTGGAGCTTTGCAGGCAGCATGCCAGAGGGTCGGTTGTGGAACTGTCAGGGGTTCAGAGAAGACAGCGAAGAGGTGATACAGGCCAAGGTCAGGGGCATGCAGTGAAGCTCAAGATCAGAGTCTAGGCAGGCAGGAAGAAGCAAAGGTCAATGTCCAGACCAGTGTCAAGCCAAGATGAGTCTGAAGGGAAGGAAGGAAGAAGGCAAGGAGCACAGAAGGCAGGAAGGAACTCAGGCAAACCACTGCTTCAGAAGGAGAAGACCTATTGCCAAGGCAAAGGCTGAAGGCAGGGAGCAGCCTTAAACAGTCCCAGGGCACAATCCAGTGGGAGCACAGAAAGGAGAGGTGGCTGAAAGGAATCACTAAGTTTTGCTTGATTAAAAAAAAAAAAAGAATTTAAGTATTGGGGAGAAGCAAACTATTGGGGTATATTATTTAGTGTTTGTGCTTTTAATAGTCAGTAAGGCAGCTAATAAACAGAAGTTAAGAGTGTGTGTATTTCCAACCCTCCCACCCCTCACCGACCAAACAACTCATCCTTTAATTTATAGGCAGGTGCCACTTTCACACTATAAAAAAAAAAAAAAATCAAATCAGGCTTTCAACTTCATGAATTCCCTACACCTTGAGAGTTTGATTATTCCCCAGTAAGCCACTATCAGACATATAGTGAATTCACCAATACACTTAAAGGACACTAATTAAACATATTCCTACTCCCATAGCAGCCTAAAAATTAACTAGGAACTGAACAAATCTGAGATGAAGGCAGCAGTCCAGCAGCAAGAGGGGGGCTTCCCAGTATTTTGCATTGAGTGTCACTTGCATGATTTTTTTACCCGCCGGTGAGAAGTTGTAACGGTGCATCCAATGCAAAGAGCTCCGGACTCTCGGAGAATGAATCCGATCTTTGGAGGCTAGAGTGGCAGACCTGGAGGAGCTGAGGCAGACAGAGGTATACATAGATGAGACAGCAAATGTTGCTTACCTGTAACAGGTGTTCTCACAGGACAGCAAGATGTTAGTCCTCACATATGGGTGACATCACAGGATGGAGCCCAATCACGGAACGCTTTTGTCAAAGTTTCCAGAACTTTGACTGGCCCCTACTGGGCATGCCCAGCATAGCACTAACCCTGCAGCCAGCAGGGGGTCCCCCTTCAATCTTGTTTGAAAGCTACAGGCAGTGCCGAAAAATAAATTAATAAAACGTTACGAACCCAACACCGCGGGGCTGCGGGCGGGTTTCGTGAGGACTAACATCCTGCTGTCCTGTGAACACCTGTTACAGGTAAGCAACATTTGCTTTCTCACAGGACAAGCAGGATGGTAGTCCTCACATATGGGTGAGTACCGAGCTGAGGATGTCCGAACATGCACCAAATGTACCCAAAGGCATGCAACAGGCACAAAAACTGGGGTGGAATTTGGTAGAGGGCATCCTGAACCCAACCGGGCAGGCAGAAGGGTGTTGGTACTTCACGTTGGAAATAAGTTACAAAGGACAGACTGGAAGATGGAATCTTGTCTTTCAGCTTTGTCCAAGCAATAGTGGACTGAAAAGGTATGGAGAGAACTCCAGGTGGCAGCCCTGCAAATGTCAGGAAGTGGCACTGAGCGTAGGTGCGCTACTGAAGCCGCCATGGCCCTCACAGAGTGTGCTTTAACACGGTCTTGAAATGGAATGCCCGCTTGCTGATAGCAAAAGGATATGCAGTCCGCCAACCAGGAGGAGAGAGTCTGCTTACCCACAGGCTGCCCTAATTTGTTACGGTGGAAAGAGACGAACAATTGAGTGCTTTTCCTGCGGGCAGCTGTACGATCTAGATAAAATGCTAGAGCCCGTTTACAGTCAAGGGTATGCAGAGCCTGCTCTCCTGGATTGGAATGGGGCCTGGGAAAAAAGGTAGGTAGTATGATGGATTGATTGAGGTGAAAATCCGAGACTACCTTAGGTAAGAATTTAGGGCGAGTGCTCCACCGACAGTACCCCGGACCTCTCTATCCCCAGCTTGGTCCCTACTCAATTGGGCACCTCGGGGAAAGCCGCTGGCTTCAATATGGACCCAGGAACCTTTTCCTGCTTAGAATTCTTTAAAGGGCTGCAAACCTTTGTCCAGGCACAATCAGTGCCACCGGTGCCACAGCCTCCACCAGAAGACCAGAACCTTCCAGGCCCCTCCCGGCCTCCCCAAGACGTGCCCCCTCCGGACAAAAGCCTCCTCTTAGGGGACACAGACACCTCTGAGGAAGAACCAGAATCCCTGGAGGAAAGAGAAATCCCTCCAGGAACGGAACCATACCGAACCATGATGCGTTTCTTCTCCAGAGACGAGTTACCACACCTCGTGTCTCTGAGTTTGAAGGAACTGGCCATCCCAGGCACAAGCGCCACAGCGGAGCCAAAGACTAACCTTCTGGTTGGTCTCCCTCAGGCCTCACGCCATTTCCCATTGCTAGAGGCCGTACAATTGATCGATTTTGAATGGAACACCCCGGAGGCCAGTTTCAAAGGAGGACGGGCCTAGAAGCCCTATATCCATGGAAGCCCTCAGCCAAAGAACTCCTGGTGTTCTTTGGTGGTGTTCTTTGGTGTTCCCCCAAAGTAGACGCCATGGTCTGCGCTGTCATGAAGTGCACTACCATTCCAGTTGAGGGAGGAGGAGCAGCACTCAAGGATGCCCAGGACAAACGTCAGGAATCCATCCTTAAACAGTCATTTGATGAAGCAACTATGACACTACAGATCACTGCCTGCTGTGCCGTGGTGACACGGGCCTACTTATCACTTGCCAGGAACGCTACCACACCCGTCAAAAAACATTAGAACCAGCGATATCCTTCCTCACGGATGCGACATCCGACCTGGTGCTCACTTCAGCCAGGGGCGTCTCAGCCATTGTGGCAGCCAGAAGACAACTCTGGCTCTGAAGCTGGTCAGCAGACGCGACCTCCAAGACGAAACTCACGAGAATGCCCTTTAAAGGAGCCTCTCTGTTCGGAAGCGAACTGGAGAAATTAGCCGACAAATGGGGTGAAACCCCAGTACCTCGGCTACCGGATGACAAGAACAAAAGAAGCCATCGCCCCTCTCCCCGAACATGCAAGGGCAGAGGATCACAGCGCTTCAGACCGTACAAGAATGCATACAAGCACCTTGCCCCACAGGCAGAGGCCAGTCCTTTCGGAACAAACACAACAAGAGGGCAGCCGACTCAGGTCCATGCCCCAGCCGCACCCCACAATGAGAATCAACAGACCCATGCACAGGAAGAAGCCATAGGGGGCAGACTTGCCCTATTCTACCAAAGATGGGTCAAGATAACATTGGACAAGTGGGTCCTAACCATCATTCGAGAGGGATACTATCTGGACTTCCACAGCATCCCCCCAGACAAACTAGAGAAATCCCCATGCCACTCCCCCTCCAAGAGGATGGCAGTGGAAACCACACTGACAAAATTGCTCTCCCTAGAGGCTAACACACCGGTGCCCATGCACCAACGAAATACTGGGCACTATTCCATCTATTTTATCGTCCCCAAGAAAGAGGGAACGTTCCAGCCCATCCTGGACCTAAAGTCTGTCAACCGCTACCTTCCACATGGAAACCCTATGTTCGGGTCATAAGGGCAGTACAGCCGGGAGAATTTCTGACCTTCCTGGATCTGTCAGAAGCATATCTGCACATACTGGTCCATCACGACCACCAGCACTTCCTACGCTTCATGATCATGGGCCACCACTACCAGTTCCGGGCGCTACCCTTCGGACTAGCTACTGCCCCTCTGACGTTCACCAAAATCATGGTGGTAGTGGCATTGATACCGAGGAAAGCAGGAATCATCGTACACCCTTAACCTGGACGATTGGCTGATCAGAGCAAAATCTCCAGAAGAAAGTCATCAGGCGACCACCAGAGTCGAGAACTTACTACAGGATCTCGGGTGGGCTGTCAACACAACCAAGAGCTGCCTGCAGCCCTCCCAATCACTAGAATACCTGGGAGTCTGTTTCGACACCCAGCAAGACAAGGTTGTCCTTCCCCTTACAAGGAGAAAGAAATTGATGGACCAGTTGAGAAAACTGATGAACGGTGCTCGCCCCACGGTATGGGACTACCTCCAAGACCTCGGCCTCATGACATCGACCCTAGAAGTCGTCCCATAGGCAAGGGCCCACATGCGACCGCTACAACGTTCCCTACTATCATGATGGAACCCGATGTCCTAGGACTACACCGTTTGCCTCCAGCTACCGGCGGATGTACGGATCCAGCTCCTATGGTGGCTACAAGAGACCATCTGAGCAAGGGAGTAAGGCTATCCCCACTGACCTGGGTCTTGCTCACCACGGATGCAAGCCTACGAGGATGGGGAGCCCACTGCCAAGAACTGACCGCCCAGGGGCAATGGGACAAGGAAGAGTCGGTATGGAACATCAACCGACTGGAAGCCCGAGCAGTCAGACTAGCCTGCCTGTGATTCAGCCACAGACTCCAGGGAGAATCGGTCAGAGTCCTGTCGGACAACGCCACAGCAGTGCCCTACATCAACCGCCAGAGAAGAACCAGAAGCCAACAGGTGTCCCTGGAAATAAACCCCCTGAGATCCCCTAAACAGACCCCCTAATGAGACCTTCAGGGACATAGTAGCCAAGTCCCAAATCCAGTCTGGCAGCCCTAGTGCTGCCTTGGATCAAAAAGGTCTCTAGGTAGGATAACATCACCCTGGTGTAGCAGGAAGTGATCCTGTAGCAAGCACCTGCTCTCCAGGTGATGTATTGTCCTCTCGCACTGAGGACAAGTCTCCCAGGGCTACTGCCCAGGAGGGAAGGGTTAGGCCAGCCATCATAGTTGGTGATTCGATTATTAGAAATTTAGATAGCAGGGTGGCTGGTGGACGTGAGGACTGCCTGGTAACTTGCCTGCCGGGTGCGAAGGTGGCAGACCTCAGACGTCACCTAGATAGGATTATAGACAGTGCTGGGGAGGAGCTGGCTGTTGTGGTACATGTGGGCACCAACGACATAGGAAAATGTGGGAGAGAGGTTCTGGAAGCCAAATTTAGGATTTTAGGTAGGAAGCTAAAATCCAGAACCTCCAGGGTGGCATTCTCTGAAATGCTTCCTGTTCCACGTGCAGGTCCCCAGAGGCAGGCAGAGTTCCAAAGTTTCAATGCATGGATGAGACGATGGTGCAGGGAAGAGGGATTCAGCTTTGTAAGGAACTGGGGAAACTTTTGGGGAAAGGGGAGACTTTTCCGAAAGGATGGGCTCCACCTTAACCAGAGTGGAACCAAGCTGCTGGCACTAACTTTCAAAAAGGAGATAGAGCAGCTTTTAAACTAGAACAAGGGGGAAAGCAGTCACTCAGCAGTGCATGGTTCGGAGAAATGTATCCTTGAAGGATACTAATGAAACAGGAGAGTTAGGGCATCCCAACAGAGAGGTTCCATTAAAAGCAAACATAGTCCATATGCCTATACGTAAAAAAAAAAAAAAAAAATCACCAAAGCTAATGATTTCCGAATTATCCCAAACAACCGAAAAGCAGGTTGTTAAACAAAAAACACATTTTGAAATGTCTGTATGCCAATGCCAGAAGTCTAAGTAGTAAGATGGGAGAGTTAGAGTGTATAGCAGCAAATGATGAGATTGACATAATTGGCATCACAGAGACTTGGTGGAAGGAGGATAACCAATGGGACAGTGCTATATCAGGGTACAAATTATATCGCAATGATAGGGAGGATCAACTTGGCGGGGTGTGGCACTTTATGTCCGGGAGAGTATAGAGTCCAACAAGATAAAGATCATACAAGAGACTAAATGCTCAGTAGAATCTATATGGGTAGAAATCCCATATGTGTTGGGTAAGAGTACAGTGAGAGGAGTATACTACCGTCCACCTGGACAAAATGGTCAGACAGATGATGAAATGCTAAGATAAATCAGGGAAGCAAACCAATTTGGCAGTGCAATAATAATGGGAGATTTCAATTACCCCAATATTGACTGGGTAAATGTAACATCAGGACTTGCTAGAGACAAACTTCCTGGATGTAATAAATGATTGCTTCATGGAGCAATTGGTTCAGGAACCAACAAGAGAGGGATCTATTTTAGATTTAATTCTTAGTGGAACGCAGGATTTGGTGAGAGAGGTAATGGTGGTGGGGCCACTTGGCAACAGTGATCATAACATGATCAAATTTAAACTAATAACTGCAAGGGGGACAATAAGTAAATCTGCAGCTCTAACACTAAATTTTAAAAAGGGAAACTTTGATAAAATGAGGAAAATAGAAAAAAACTGAAAGGTGCAGCTGCAAAGATTAAGTGTTCAACAGGCTTGGGCATTGTTTAAAAATACAATCCCAGAGGCGCAGTCCATATGTATTCCACGCATTAAGAAGTGTGGAAGGAAGGCAAAACGATTACCATCATGGTTAAAAGGTGAGGTGAAAGAGGCTATTTTAGCCAAAAAAAAATCCTTCAAAAATTGGAAGAAGGATCCATCTGAAGAAAATAGGATAAAACATAAGCATTGTCAAGTTAAGCGTAAAACATTGATAAGACAGGCGAAGAGAGAATTTGAAATGAAGTTGGCCATAGAGGTAAAAACTCATAATAAAAACTTTTTAAAATATATCCAAAGCAAGAAATCTGTGAGGGAATCTGTTGGACCATTAGATGACCGAGGGGTTAAAGGGTCTCTTAGGGAAGATAAGGCCATTGCAGTAAGACTAAATGAATTCTTTGCTTCAGTATTTACTAATGAGGATGTTGGGGAGATACCAGTTCCGGAGATGGTTTTCAGGGGTGATGAGTCAGACGAACTGAACGAAAATCACTGTGAACCTGGAAGATGTAGTAGGCCAGACTGACAAACTAAAGAGTAGCAAATCACCTGGACCGGATGGTATGCATCCTAGAGTACTGAAGGAACTCAAAAATGAAATTTCTGATCTATTAGTTAAAATTTGTAACCTATCATTAAAATCATCCATTGTACCTGAAGACTGGAGGGTGGCCAATGTAACCCCAATATTTAAAAAAGGCTCCAGGGGCGATCCGGGTAACTATAGACCAGTAAGCCTAACTTCAGTGCTGGAAAAAATAGTGGAAACTATTCTCAAGATCAAAATCGTAGAGCATATAGAAAGACATGGTTTAATGGAACACAGTCAACACGGATTTACGCAAGGGAAGTCTTGTCTAACAAATCTGCTTCATTTTTTTGAAGGGGTTAATAAACCTGTGGATAAAGTTGAACTGGTAGATGTAGTGTATTTGGATATTCAGAAGGTGTTTGACAAAGTCCCTCATGAGAGGCTTCTACGAAAACTAAAAAGTCATGGGATAGGAGGCGATGTCCTTTCGTAGATTACAAACTGGCTAAAACACAGGAAACAGAGTAGGATTAAATTGACACTTTTCTCAGTGGAGGGGAGTGCCTCAGGCATCTGTACTGGGACCCATGCTTTTCAACATATTTATAAATGATCTGGAAAAGAATACGATGAGTGAGGTAATGAAATTTGCAGTTGATACAAAATTATTCAGAGTAGTTAAATCACAAACTGAGTTTGATAAATTGCAGGAAGACCTTGTGAGACTGGAAAATTAGGCATCCAAATGGCAGATGAAATTTAATATTGGTAAGTGCAAGGTGATGCATATAGGGAAAAATAACCCATGTTATAGTTACACAAAGTTAGGCTCCATATTAGGAGCTACCACCCAAGAAAGATCTAGGCATCATAGTGGATAACACTATGTTGGGAATTATTAGAAAGGGAATGGTGAATAAAACAGAAAAATGTCATAATGCCTCTGTACTGCTCCATGTTGAGACCGCACCTTGAATACTGTGTACAATTCTGGTCACCGCATCTCAAAAAATATATAGTCACGATGGAGAAGGTACAGAGAAGGGAGACCAAAATGATAAAGTGGATGGAACAGCTCCCCTATGAGGAAAGAGTAAAGATGTTAGGATTGTTCAGCTTGGAGAAGAGACGGCTGAGGGGGGATATGATAAGAGGTGTTTAAAATCATGAGAGGTCTAGAACGGGTAAATTTGAATCGATTATTTACTCTATCGGATAACAGAAGGACTAGGGGGCACTCCATGAAGTCAGCATGTGGCACATTTAAAACTAAATCGGAGAAAATTCTTTTTTACTCAACGCACAATTAAACTCTGGAATTTGTTGCCAGAGGATGTGGTTAGTGCAGTTAGTGTAGCCGGGTTTTAAAAAGGATTGGATAAGTTTTTGGAGGAGAAGTCCATTAACTGCTATTAATCAAGTTGACTCAGAAAATAGCCACTGCTATTACCAGCAACAGTAGCATGGGATAGACTTAGTTTTTGGGTACTTGCCAGGTTCTTATGGCCTGGATTGGCCACTGTTGGAAACAGGATGCTGGGCTTGATGGACCCTTGGTCTGACCCGGTATGGCACGTTCTTATGGCAAATGTCATCAGCAAGGGCCGTGGGGCTTTTCCCGCCACAGGCCCTTTAAATTCTGAAAAGAGGCGCGTGCGCGCAGCCTAGGAGGTTGGGTGCAGAAGCACAACACTGGCGGAATTCCCCAGCGTCGGCGGCACCCAGAGCCGCATGGGACCATAAGTGGTTCGATGGTGGCAGTGGCACTGGCACTCATTGCGGCAAAGGTAAGGGGCAGCTGCGGTGGCTCCCAGCTGCTACAAGGGAGCCCGAGATGGGTTCAGCCACGGCAGCAAAGCATCAGATAAGTGAAGCCGCCTGTGGACTCAATTGGTTTAGACCATCTGTTCTGCCTGAAGTTGAATAGAGAGGGAGGCCAAGACCCCCAGTTGTGCTGAAGCAGATAGATGTTAGCCGTAAAGAAACATTCCAGTGCCATTCTCCAACAAAATAGTCTAAATAAAGTACTGTTCATTTTTTTATGAATATTTTCTTCAATTTCCTATTGGTCCTACTTCTTGTACCTCTGTACAGCACAAGGAATTCAGAGAAGGATTTCTATATATCTAGAAGTTATACAACAGAGTCTAAGAATAGATATCACTGTAATCCTTAGCATAATTAAAAGGATGTCAGTGACAGAGAGATCTCTTGACTGTCCTTTCAAATACAAAGGATTTAAATATCAATTTCACTCACTTGTGATGGCTTCATTAATATGTTCTCTTTCATCAAAGGCATGAGGACCACTGTAATATGCAGCTTCCTTCTGCTGAATCCTAAACAAAGTTTCAGGATGGACAATCTTATAGCCTATTGGAAAAAAAAACATTCATAATTCATTTAGGGTGTGCCGTTTTGGTTGCCTCAGTTTTAGAAGAATATGAATTCAAACTTCAACAAATAACATCAAACCCAATTTGCATCCCCACATTTCCACTCAAGCCCTCCCCCACCCACCATGATCATCACTTCTCCACCTCCACCATACCAGCCTTAGCCATTAATTCTGCTTGGCTCCTTCACCACTTTCCTCCTCCAACAGAAATGTATGGGTGCTGCTGAAAACAGCCAAGGAAAAAAAAAAAAAAAAAAGAATACAGTTGTGTGGGACTGCGAGCTGAGGTACGCTCCCAATTCCCATGGCAATTCCACCTCTTCTTTTCACAGGAGGAGGGAGGAGCAGGATTGCCTCAAGGACTATAAACTTGTGTCAACACCCAGTCACTGTTCTTTCTGGCTCTATCCAGCAGCAACCATCCTGCAATCTCAGGAATACCATTCACATTTTGCAAGCAGTATTCTTGAGGGTTGTATGGATGAAGATCAAGGTATTTGGAAAGAAGAAAAAAAAATCTGCAAGAGGATGGAGCAATTATCAGGTGAGACCAAGACGATGTACAATGTTCATTATGCAGCTTAAAGAAAATGATATGAGATCACAATTATTTGTGTCATTAAAGGGACTGTTCAAAACTGATGCAACTGGTACAACCAGCCAACACGGGTTAAAACTAAGCAAGGGTAAATCTAGTTTAACAATCAAATGAAACCATGTCTGCAGAACAGGTGAAAATGCATAGAATCTACCATGCTATCTGATAGATGTATTTTCAAAAGAGAATTAAAAAAATTATTTACTACTGACAATATATACAGGGATGCAAGAAATTGTGTGTCTAGAAGGTGGCTGTCTTGCTTTATTTTTCCTGGGAATTTCAATGTTAAAAATTCTGTGGAAAAATGACTTTTCCACTGATTTTTCTCCTTTGTATTATAACAGTCATTTTTTCCTGCTGATTTTTTGTTATAACATTGAAATTCCCAGGAAAAACAAAATAAAAGCTAGAAATGAAGGTCCCTATGTATATATCATTCATTCTAAAAACAAAGGGGTGAATTGTTATTCAGGTGAGTCAAATGAATAGTTTAAAATGCTGCCCTAGATTTGAAAATTCTCTCTTCAGGAGGTCTAATAGTTTGCTAAAGCGCATATGAGGCGTTTGGTACCAACTCACTTTTGAGCCACAGAACGCATTATCAGCCTTATTAAAAAATGCATAGGCCTCATCCTCTCAAACATACAAGGAGGTGCACAGACCAGGCTTTATGAATGTCAGCATGTTTATTCATACTTGATAGACTACCTATAAAAAACAAAAGCCAGACCTAGACAGTTTATAGAAAAATACATTTCATAAAATAAGATATACATAAAACAAATTTCTACAACATATTTGAACACATATTGCTAATCCAGTTTAACCTTTGTAAATTAAAATGAATGATAATTCTTACTAACTTGAAAAAGGACCAACCTTTTCATACCTCTATACCAGAGTAATTAATAAAATGGTCCATCTCACTAGTATTTCTTGAACTCAATACTAACAAATGGAAGACAGAACTATTGATGTTTGGAAGCGGTTCCATTTCCTATTGTAATTAAGTCTTGTGGACTGTTTCCTAGAAGACAGTAAGATATCCTGAAGATCAGGTGAAATATCTAGGTGTTGGTATGCGATCCGTTCAATCTCCACACCGTAAGATGTAGGGACGAGTGAAGCGGGTGAAGAAGAGATCCCTTGCCCTGGGTGAGTAGTTGGGGGCTGCTGCCCAGGGGTATGGGGGTCGCAAATTGATAGGTGCAATAGGTAGCTGTACCAGGGTTGTCTTGGCCACGCTGGTGCTATTAGAATTAAATCCGCTGGTCTTCTATGCATCTCTGGATCCTGCGGGATATGAGCGGAATCGGAGGGAACGCATAAAGGAGGTCGTGCTTCCAACTCACTAGAAAAGTGTCCGGAGCAAATCGATGAGGGCTCGGGTATGCTGAACAAAAGACTTCCAGTTTCCTGTTGTTCTCTGTTGCAAAGAGGTCTATAGTAGGGAGACCCCTTATGGAGAAGATTTGTTGAACTATTGCTGGTCTAGTTCCCATGTGTGGGGGTAAAAAGTTCTGCTGAACTTGTCCGCTCTGGAGTTTTGGATGCCGGGCAGATAAGTTGCTTGAAGAGAAATGCATCTCTGATGAACCCATTCCAGGATCAGGACAGTTTCTTAGCAAAGGTTCCATGAACCCGACCCTCCTTCCTTGTTTATGTAGAACATTGTTACCTGGTTGTCTGTGTGAATCATTACATTCTTCCCTCGTAAAGATTCTTCAAAGGCTTGAAGGGCGTTCTTCACTGCTTTGAATTCTTGGTGGTTTACGTGTTGTGTCCTTTCGTACGCAGTCCATAGACCTTGAGTCGTTAAGTGATCCAGAGGAGCTCCCCAACCCTTGGGGGACGCATCTGTGGTGAGTATTATCTGATGACGAAGGGGTCATAGGGGTGAGCCCATCTGTAGCGTTGACAGAGAAAGCCACCACAGGAGGTCTGTTTTCATACTGTCTGTCAAGGTAACTGGAGTAGAGAGTGGATGAAGTAATTGGATCCATTGTGACTTTAGATCCTGTTGCATCAGACACATGTGTAGGCATGTGTGAAGGACAACATATATGGCTGCTGCCATGTGTCCCAGAACAGTTAGTATCTGGTGAGCTGTCGTGTATGTGCTGTGCAGTAGATCTGTAGCCAGAGAGGAGAGGGCTAGAGCTCTCGGTTGAGGGAGGAAAGCTTTGTTCTGAATTGTGTCTATGAAGGCGCCTATGAATTGCAGAGTCTGTGGGCTCCAGATTCGACTTTTCATAATTTATGAAAAGACCTAGGCTGCCGAGGCAAGAGATTGTGAGGAGAAGATTGGATCTCAATAGGTCTTGATTGGGTGCTACTAGAAGCCAATCGACCAGATAAGGGAATATTTGCACCCCAGAATGATGAAGGTGCGCCACCGCCACTGCGAGATATTTGGTAAAAACTCTGGGGGCAGAAGAAAGGCCAAAAGGAAGGACCTTGTATTGAAAATGCTGGTTGTCCACGTGGAAGCATACGCATCCTTCAGATCTAGCGAACACATCCAATCCCCTGATTGAAGATAGGGAAGGAGGGAAGGATGGATTTGAGCGAAGTCATTTTGAATTTCTCCCTGTAGAGATGTTTGTTGAGGGATCGCAGATCCAAGATTGGACGCAGACCTCCCGATTTCTTGGGAATTAGGAATTATTGGGAATAGAATCCCTGACAGAATCTTTCGGAAGGTAATTTCTGAATGCAATTGTGTGCAGAAGCATTTGAAGTTCTTTCAACAGAGGTTCTTTGTGAGATGTTAATTGCTTCTGTGGAACCCCTTGACCGAGAGGAATCTGCGTCGGTTGTGCACCGATGTGCATCGTCTGCGTCGGTGGTGCGGTGAGTCGAGGGTGCGTCGCAGTGGCGCTCCTGCGTCGACGTGTCGAATGCTTAGACGATGCGCCGGCATGATAAAGCTTCGGCGCAGAATCCTCTTTGCACCGGTGCGTCAACCGCTTGGCCTTGCTTTGATGAGTCGACGCTTCGAAGCAGTTTCAATGCATCTGTCCTCCAGGAGTGAATTCATCGGTGAGACATGCGGCCGCAAAGCCGCCGACGCATCGCCCGCTCCGAGCTCTGATCCCAGCCGGGGGAGCAACTGCGGGTGTCCTGATGAAGGAGGGTTGACAGAAGAAGCCCTCCTCGATGAGGGGGTGGCTCTTTTTCTCTTTGGCCTGGGGAGGATCGCACAGAGGCCTCAGAAGGGACATAAGAACCTGAAGCAGTTAGTTGTAGCTCCTGCATTTTTGCAGCCCACTGACGCTGGGCGCGTGGGGACATGCGTCCGCAGTCCGCACAATTGAACTGGTCATGGGATGGTCCCAGACAGATATAGCACAACCTGTGGCCATCCGTGGCAGACAAATTTTGCCACAGGAGCAAAATTTAAAGCCAAGACGTGGCATTCTTTGTCTGCTGAAGAAGATTTTCTGACCAAACCTTTAAGTTTATGTAAATTTTCTTTTCTTCACAAAGTTCTCTCACAGGAGAGAAGAGCTCCGCGTGTCAACTGCCGCGCGGAAAAAAACTGACTGAGGAGCCTGAGGTGGAACAGAGAAGATATAAGAGGGAGCACCTAGCTGAAAGACTTTGCTAGACTTAGAGAGCTCCGCCACCTAGTGGCACGGAAGATGAACCCAGACAGCATGGCTAATTCAGCTGCTTATCTACGTGAAAAGACAGGAAACAGAGTAGAATTAAATGGTCAGTTTTCACACCGGAAAAAGGTAAAACAGTGGAGTGCCTCCAGGATCTGTACTTGGACCAGTGCTTTTTAATATATTTATGAATGATCTGGAAAGGGTTTCGACAAGTGAGGTGATCAAATCTGAGGATCACACAAAATTATGCAGAGTAGTTAAATCTTAAACGGATTGTGATGAATTGCAGGAGAACCTTGGCATATAGGGAAAAATATGCCCTTGCTGTAGTTACACATTGTTAGGTTCTATCTTAGGAGTTACCACCTAGGAAAGAGATCCAAGCATCATAGTGAATAATACATTGAAATAGTCGGCCCAGTGTGCTGTGGCGATCAAAAAAGCAAAACAGAATGTTAGGATTTATTAGGAAGGGAATGGCAAATGAAAACGAAGGATGTCATAATGCCTCTGTATCTCTCCATGGTGAGATCGCACCTTGGATACTGTTTGCAATTCTGTTCACCTCATCTCAAAAAGGATATAGCTGCACTGGAGAAAATGCAGAGAAGGGCAACCACATTAAGGGGCATGGAACAGCTTCCCTATGAAGAAAGGCTAAAGAAGTTAGGGCTGTTCAGTTTGGAGAAAAGACGACTGAGGGGGATATGACAGAAGTCTACAAAATCATGAAAGAACTTGAACAAGTTAATATATTGATTATTTACTCTCAGATAATAGAAGGACCAGAGGGCACTCCATGAAGTTAGCAAGTAGCTCATTTAAAACAAAATCGAAGAAAATTCTTCGTCACTCAGTGCACAGTTAAGCTCTGGAATTCATTGACAGAGGATGTGGTTACAGCTGTTAGTGTAACTGAATTTAAAAAAGGTTTGGATAAGTTCTTAGAGGCAATATCCATAAACGATTACAGTAATTAATAAGCAACAGTAGCTTGCGATTTATCTAATATGTTTAGGTACTTGCCATGTACTTGTGACTTGGATTGGCCACTGCTGGAAACAGGATACTGGGCTTGATGGACCCTTGGTCTGACTCAGTATGGCATATCTTATGTTCTACATTTGTTGATGTTTAATGTACTCATGTACCACATAAATTATTCACATTGCTCTGAACAGTGCCAACATCAACGTAACCATAGATTAGGAAACCTTTCATCCAACAGGTGTCTGAGTCCTCTGAGTCCAGGGGGTGGAATATGTAATAGGATTATTTAGCATGAGTGTGACTACTCTTTGGTGATCTTAGATGTCTCACACACAAGACATCCTCCCCACACAACTGTGAAAATATACAGGCATGTAGAGGCATGCCATTGGCCCCATTTTATTTTAAGGGAACTGGTTCTGGGCCTGGCCAATTTGGAACTGGTTAACTGAATTTACAAATGTGCAGTGCTGCTGAGAACTGTCCCCACCACCTAATCCCACAATTGATTTCTGCTAGCAGAAAGACAGGTACACACATAAGGTTATAGACCTCTGATACAATCACTTACTATATGGCAGTTAAGCAATATAGCATAAAAGACTGACAGACAGACAAGGAAGAAAGAAGAATACAGAGACTGAGGAAAATGTTGTGCCCCTGCACCCTTATGTACATAAGAATTGCCATACTGAGTCAGACCGAGGGTCCATCAAGCCCAATACCCTGTTTCCAACATGCAGTGGTAAGTAGTGGCTATTTCCTAAGTCTACTTAATGGTTTGGTGATTTCTCCTCCAGGAACGCGTCCAAATCTTTTTTACACCCAGCTATGCTAACTGCCTTAACCACATCCTTCAGCAATGAATTCCAGATGTTAACTGTACATTATATGGAAAAAAAAAAAGAATTTTCTCCAAATTGTTTTGAATGCGCTACTAACTTCATGGAGTGACCCTTGATCTTTATATTCTTTGAAAAAGTAAATAACCGATTTACTATTTTATTCCACTCATGATTTTATAGACCTCTATCATATCTTCCCTCAGCAGTCTTCTCCAAGCTGAACAGCCCTAACCTCTTCAGCCTTTCTTCATAGGGAAGTCGTTCCATCCACTTTATCATCATTTTGTTCGCCCTTCTTTGTACCTTTTCCAATGCAACTGTATCTTTTTGAGATGCGGTGACTAGAATTGCACAGAGTACTCCAGGTGCAGTCTCACCATACAGTGATAGTCATTATGATATTCTCCATTTTATTATCTATTCTTTACCTAATTCCTAGGATTATGTTTGCTTTTTTGACCTCCACCACACACAAGGTCATGTTGCACTGTATCATTTATTATTCCTATTGCCTATTATATATATTCTGAGTATATATAAATATCACCGAATAATAAATTGATATTAATTGCTCTGGGATCTGCCAATATTCTGGCTGAAGGTGTCTGTGTGAGGTAGTGTGCAGTGTATGATGTGAGGCTACCAAAGCCTTTCAGAGAGGGATGCTCCTGGATTCTGGTCCCTTTGTACTGTGTGTTTGCCATGTCCATCTGAAGTACATAGCGGAACATGCATAGAGTGCTTTGGTGTATCATGCATCCCAGCGCATTGTGTGCATCGGTGGAAAATGCAATGTTGCTTTTGCCAATGGTGCCAATGAATGCATTGATGCCGGTACTGATGCACTCTGCTTAAAATGTGCTTCTTCAATGCAGGCTGCGATGGTTCCAGCAATTGATGCCACTAAGTCTTCAACACAGGGCAACTAATAGACTGAAGCTACAGGATCAAGTTCCAAGTAGACAGAGGAGTTATAGAGGAGTTCTGGCTCAACTCTTTTCCCGGCAAGGAAAATGAGGCTGTACTGCGGGACGAGGAGTTACTGTGACTCCAGAGAGATTTACGCAGCTCCTCAATGCAAAGCAACCTAGAACGCAGCAAGAGCAGGGACATCCATCCACAAGCATAGCAGTTCTGCTGGTCGTGTTCCGGGGAGAGGTATCAGTAACAGTTCATGTCCGGTGAGGGATATAATCTTTCCACACATACAACTTTTAAAACTTCCTCTGGCTGAACATAATGGAAAGGAAGACCATGTATCTGGGGGGGGGGGGGGGGGGTTTAGAGCACCGCAAAAATGTTGTTAGGCTGCAGAAACATCAAGGTGACAAGAAAAATAGACTAAAGAAAAATTATTAATTTTACAAGATTTTAAGGACTTTTAAAGGAAAAAATATCAGGTGAGATTGAGTTTGCACAAAAATGACTAAGGTGGCTCACAAGGTAAGGCCCACATGGGAACTCCAGCAAATGCTCAGCAGAGGCTCAAAGCTGTACTAGTTTGGTGAGACTAGTTCATTCGGTGCCACCAGATGACATCACCCACATGTAATGGCTAATTCAGCCTGCTTATCAATAGAAAAGTTAAAAAAGTAATGTTAAGATTTTCAGTAAATATTTATTTTGCTTAACTTTGATGTCCTTGGTCTTTATTGCTAGGTTTAGAGATGTATGGGTATGATGGATATGGATTATGCAAGTACATATACATATATAGCTCATTACTTCTAGGTCTTCTGACTAGTTACTTAAGACCCCTGCAACTTCTGCAAAATGCCACAGCCAGACGTATCTGGAGCAAGAAAATTTGACCACACCATCCCTATTCTGATGGTTCTACGCTGGCTTCCTGTTCAGTCAACAATATATTATAAAGTTCTAACTATAATACACAACAACATTAACCTGAACAATAATAATCTACAAGGAATAACATTTAAACATCACATCCCCTGACGAACTCTCAGTTCACAACACAAAGGCCTCCTAGAAATTCCGAACTTAAGAGGCTCTCATGTAACATTAACTATAGAGTGACCTCAATTGCCGGCCCAAAACTGTAGAATTCTATGCCAGAAGAACTTCAAACACTAACTGATAAAAAGAAATTCAAAAGCGACTTAAAACTTGGCTGTCGTAAAGGGGTAAAGCTAGCGCGTCAAAAACGCGCGTCCAAACGCGGGTTAACTGTAATCGGCCTGTATGTTAGGATCCTTGGTAGCTAGCAATGTAGAGCAAATCCTATTAAGACAAGTCTGGCAGAGAAAATGCTACGGTTTCTTTACAAGCAGTGAAAGTGTTTTGAAACAAAAACCTTGACGATGTGTCAAAAGCTTTTATCATCTTTTATGAGAGGAAAAGATAATCACTAAAATCATGGCTAGAAAAACCCTGGATACCAGGTCGCTTGGGTGTCTACAATCTGACAACTAGTGCTAATACAACAAAAGTGCAGTCACAAGGCCTAGCCAGGGCAAGGAGAGCAACCACAGTAGGTAGAGAGCAGCTGGGAATTAGTGAGGGAAGGGGGGGAAAGGAATATGCTGGGAAGGGAATGGGAGAAAAAGTTATCTATTGATTTTGGTCATTTAATTATTTGCCTACCCAAAAAGTCCTCTTGGTGAGGTACAACTACACACTTGCAAACCATAATCTTTTAATACAAACAAAAAAAAAAAACACCACACAAACCTTACCTAATTAAAACATTAACATTCAAGTTAGACCTGTGATGGAAGCCCAATAAATAGATATTAGATTTTTTCCTTCATATAGTCTCCCCTTATAGAATATCAATACAGTATTTGCTAGGAATATTTTTTCTTTTGTAATTGCACTATTTTGAATTTTTCTAATAGTAATACTGGTTATGTCTTCAAGTATGCTTGAATGTAATTTAAAATGCAATTAAAAAAAACACAACTTTAAAGAAGTTGGCTCTATTGCCTATAGGCCACACATTTTTTTTATTTTTTTTTTTATTTACAGACCTCATGAAACAGATATTCATATAACCTGAATATCTTTTGAATAAACCTTTTAAGAAAGTAGATATTTGGCAAAACCCAAATATCTGCTAGTATTCGAGTAGAGGCCTAAAATGGCAGGGTAAATCAACCCCAGAATAGCCATGTAAAATGTTATAAGATTTTAAAAGCCTGTCAAATGTTAAGCTAGCTCACTTATATGCTATCTTGTAATAACATCTTATGTGCCTTAATGTCACTCCACAAAGCAACAGAAGTCATTCAGTGACTAGTAAAATTGTCTCAACTGCAAAACTTTACAAAGACAAAAAGAATAAAAGACCAAAATTATCACATGGCCATCTAATTCTCTAACTCACAAGGTTTGAGGATACCAAAATATTCTAGACATTACATTAAAGATTTCTCTCTCAGTATAAAGAACAACTTCACAAAATAGTTTCTTTACCCAGTGAAATTAGGATGCCATGGATCTCCTTCATCACATTACTGTATAGCTCCTTCTGCCATTCTGCTAACTGCCTCCACTCCTCTTCAGAGAAATAGATGGCGACATCACTGAATGTAAGTAAAGCCTGGAACAACAAGTCATACATCTTCAGATTCTGCTGACTGCAGCACTCTCTCAGTAGTGTTACTTTTTTAGATACATAGAAAACAAGGTTAAATTATCCTTACCTGATTATTTTCTTTCCTTAAATCCTTCTAGATCAGTCATCAGGCATGGATTTCCCTCCTCTACAGCTGACAGAGACAGAGGACACACTTCTTATGACCTCACTCTGGGCTCTAAGGCAGGTGCTTCTACACCCTTATCAGCAATAAAAACATCATGGTGTGCACAAAACTATTCTGAGTCAGCAAGGATACAAGTATCAAAAGAAAGAGGAGACCCCTTCAGAGAGATAGGAAATGTACTTCATGCTTGATCCCCCCCTAACCCTGTCTTCCTGTGTGGGTTCTGGGTCTAACAGAACTCAAGGAAAGAAAATTTATCAGGTAAGAATAGTTTAACCCTTTTCTTCCTGCTACATCATCACACATGGGAGTTGCAAAAGCTACTCCTTGCTGAGACAGCAGGAAAACAAGGCTGCCTTGATAATTCCTGCACCAAAGGCAGCATATGTATATGTCCAAGCTTGTAGTGCTTAATGAAAGAATGCAAGGATGAACACTAGCTGCCATACAGATTTCCTCCATGTAGGCTGAGATTGTCTCTGGCCAGGATGATGCTTGTGACCTTCTAGAATGAGTTTGGAATGCTGTGGGTGCCCCCTTGTCTGGTGGTATAAGCCACTGCCATGGCATTATATGTCCAAACCCTGACTGCCTTCTCTCTTACTAGGGGAAGGAATTGCTGTGGAGCAGCCTGATGGCTCGTTTCTAACCTGTTGACTGTTCCTGTAGTATCCAGTGCCCTTGGGCCAACTGTCCCTGGCAATGAGCACCTCACCCCCTCACGCTGGCATCCACTGTAACCACCACCCAAGTAGGGGGGTTCCTGGGCTATTTCCTTCTGGAGGTTTAAAAGGTTGTGTCCACCAATCCAGGCTGTTCAAGACCCCCGAGGTGACTAGGAGCCCACACTGGTAGTCCAGGGAGGTAGATGAACAGCACACAAGCAAGGCCATTTGCAACCAGGCCCAGCGTTGATGCCATAAGACCTAGAGATGGAGGTAGTCCCAAGTTCTGGGAGCCTTCTGTGCCTGAAACCTAATACCTCCTGTGTTAGTTTGGACATTCTGGTGGATGTCAGGAACACTCACCTCTGTTCTGTGTCAAAATGGGTCCCTAGAAACTCCAGTGTTTACGATGGGTCTAGACCACAGGTGGCAAACTCCAGTCCTCGAGGGCCACAAACAGACCAGATTTTCAGGATATCCACAATGAATATACATGAGATAGTTTTGCATACATTGGAGGCAGAGCATGCAGATCTCTCTCATGCATATTCATTGTGGTTATGCTGAAAACCTGGCCTATTTGTGGCCCTCGAGGACTGGAGTTCTTCTTCGAGAAATTTACAACCCAGCTTAACTGCTGGAGGTGATAAAGTACTGCTTTGGAGGCCTGTCTGCGCTCCTCAGCTGATTTGACTTTTATAAGTCAATTATTCAAATGCAGGTGACCCATAGCACAAATAGGTAAAGGTCCTGGGGATTGTTGCCAGACTGAAGTGCAAAACGTGAACTGAAAATGCTTCCCTAACAAACAGAACCTTAATAGGTTCTGCTGAAATAGACAGATGGGAAGGTGAAAGCAAGTTTCTACTAGGTCCAGCGCTGCTATGTATTCTCCTGCCTTCACTGATGCTCTGTCTTCACCTTTCTTGCCCAGGTAAAGAACTGGCCCCTACTTCGAGCATCCGAAGAGGGCTGCTTTGCAGTTTTGTACTTGCACCAATCTTGGACGTGTTGAGTCCTCAAAATCCATGCCCCTGAATGAGTCATATCCCTGGGAAGTCTCTGAAGTTTTCATTCCCTTAAGTCCTTCAACAGTTTTTCCAAGTCCTCTCCAAAAATATTATCTTTGAAAGGTAATTTATAAAGGCGTGATTGACAGTGAACCTATTGCCCAACTGCACAGTCATAGAAGCCTTCTGGCCCCTACTCCTAAGGCCAGGCTGAAGACTCTGCAGCACATGCACACAAGATTTATGTTGCAATAGAGGTTTTATTAAAGATTCAAACAGTAGATACTTTGATGAAAGAAAATCAACAATTGTAAATAAAAATGGAGAATTTAGAAAATGCAAATAAAAAAAGAAATTTGCGTTTAATTAAATTTTCCAAAACTGCCATATATATCCCCAAAAGAGATGATTAAAAGATATATGTTGGAGATGCTTAAGGTTGAAGAAGCAGTTATACCACCATTAGTTAAGGTATATTATATACCATCATATAAAAAGCAGGAAAATGTAAAAAAACAAAATGTACAACCAATGGATATATATTGACCCCAACTTTAAATGTATCCCTATTGTTAGAAACATCTGATAGTGAGATAGTTCAAGGGGCAACTATGTTAGTTACATTCGTTTTCGGTCCTTAGGTTAATTTATAATCACTGTATGGAAAAATTCCTAGCTTTGAATGTCAGAATTTATCCTGATTTTTCAAAACAGATACAACGCAAGAGGAGACAATGTCTTCTTATGAAACAGAGGGTTCTCCAAATTGGAGCGTCCTTTTTTTCTTAAACACCCCTGTAAGTGCTGTATCAGCTATAAGGGTAATTCATGTGTTTTCTTCTCACCTTCTCAGTTAACTTTCTTTAAGTAATAAAATTGCTGTGACTTAGTTATTAATATCGAGCTACACCTTCAATGAGCGAGTCTCCCAAATAAAGTAAATATGCTCAGTCAGGGAAGCTGTTTAAAATATTTTTTATGGGAAATGTTACAAAAGAATATTTTTGGATATTTTTCAATTATGGATCCTTATTTGTAGACTGTATGTTAAAAAGGAAAGGAAAATTTTTTTCTAGTGTGTTGTGGAAATTGGTGCTTTAAATTTCTGTATGCCATATATTCTAACCAAGATCTATTCTTGTAAAATTGTGTGTTAAAATGATAAATAATAAATTTAAAAAAAAAAAAAAGAATTGCCTCTATTTTCTTGCTTTGGGGATCCTTCAGCGCTGACCCGCCTTCTATGGGAAAGCTTGTCTTATGCATAACTGGTACAACAGAGCATCGGCACAAGGAATTAATTCTCAGGAGGCTGTATTTCACCTTCAGTGGCAGGGAGTAAATCTTACTCAAAGATCTTCCCCCTTTTAAACCCCTCCCCCTCCCCAGTGGGGTGATCCACTCCATAAGAACTATATGCCTAAGGCTGTTGTGCAACGGGACCGCCTTTGGTGGCTTTCTGATGCCCTGGAGAATAGGATCCACTTCGACTTGTTCTTTAGTGGAAGTATTTGACATCTCCAATGCTTCAAACACACTAGATAAAAGGGCTACCAACTCCTCTTTTTGGAATAAGTGGACTTTGGTGACATCATCCTCCAAGAACTCCCCTTCTTCCTGTGAATCCTCTGGAGGAAGTCCACCCCAGATCATGAAGCTTCCCTAGTGGCATGGGTGCTCAAATGCCTTGTAGGGGAAGATTCTGAATCTTCCCCAGGCCTCTTGGCTGCTGCCCCTTGGAGGGGGGTTAAAGCTGACCCTTGGGGATTCAGATGTCCTTGGTTTTGCAGGTCTGCACATGGCCATGTATGCTTTATGCACGGCCATTTTTTTTTTTAAGTCTGTGGGGGGGAAAAGCAAGTTTGCTCATCATAAACTGTGTTTTTCATAGATAGCAGGATGAATTAGCCATGCTGTCTAGGGCTCAAGGCGGGAACTTCTCCAAGAATGTGTAGAGCTTTGCTCCTGCACGGTGCCTTGCCGTGCGACTGCCCCCATCACTTCAGTTGATCCCAAAGCACAGAAAAATGAAGTATCAGAAGAGCAGGAGCAACAGAAGTTAGAGACTGTCCAGGGAAGAGGGTGGGAACGCATGGCTAATTCATTCTGCTATCTACGGAAAACACTGTTTTCGGTAAGCAAACTTGTTTTTTTCCCCCGCAGATAAGCAGGCTGAATTAGCCATGCTGTCTGGGGTCCCCAGCCCCAAGGATTTGAAGCACAGCAGTAATTGCAGTCTCAGAGGAATGAAGACTGAACATCCAGGTTTGAACAGAGCTGGCCGCGCAGAGGATCCCAAATACAGTGGACAGTCTCAAGAATTAGTGGCAAGACATAGTATTTCCCTTCCCGCATCTGAACTGACTTGCTGTTGCAGGCAGTGAGACGTGAAGGTATGGAGCGACGACCAGGTAGCCACTCTGCATATGGCTTGAACTGGTATTTGCCAAAGATGAGCAATTGAAGTCGCCATAGCTCGCAATTGATGGGCTTTCACCTTTGATGTAAGGCATTCTGACCTATTTGAATAGCAGAAGTGGATACACTGAGTTAGCCAGTTAGCAAGTGTTCGTTTGGGTACCGGTAAACCCAGCGCATTCGGATTGAAAGATAGGAAGAGATGGGAATGCCTGAGGGGTGTGGGTCCTTTGCTTATAGTACGCCATCACCCTTTTGCAATCCAGCGTATGCAGTAAAGCTTCCCGGCTGGAGGCATGCAGCTTAGGGAAAAAGGCTGGTAATGTTATGGTCTGGTTTAAATGAAAGGCCAAGAAGAAAGAAAGGGTGAGTCCATGGTAGAATTGAAGATAAGATCATAGTGCACCAATGCCTGCAGCTCACCAACTCACCATGCAGAGGTGATTGTTACAAGAATTAGGACTTTCCATGTGAGGTACTTCAATGAAGACGTATGAATGAGCTCAAACGGAGGAAGCATCAAGGTCTCTAGGACTAGGCACAGTTAGATGCAAGTACAGGGGATGTAGTTGTAAAGCTCCCCTCATGAAACGAGACATCAAAGTGTGTGTAGAGATGGAGGTGCCCTGCGTTAGCGGGTGGTACGCCGCTATGGCACTGAGGTGAACTCAGATGGAAGAAATTGCCAGATCAGATCTGAAAAGCAAATGCAGGTAATTAAACAGCTGTTCCGGCAAGGACTGGAAGGAGTCAAGGGACACCAATGAGTACCAGCGACAGTATCTATGCCACTTGGCTGAATAATTTTTCCTCGTAGAGGGTCTCTTGGATGAAATGAAAACGTCCTGATTCTCCGCTGGGATGGGAAGGTGATTCAGTACTTCCCTATCAATCTCCACGCCGTCAGATGAAGGGAGTCGTGCATGGGATGCAGCAGAGTCTCCCTTTCCTGCATCAGGAGATTTCTCTCGCCTCAGAGGAAGACCAGCAACTGTATGGAGAGGTGGATTAGGTAGGCATACCACGGTTGCCTGAACCACACTGGGGCAATCAGGATAAGGTCTGCCATGTCCACGATGCATTTCTGAATTACTCGGCCAACAAGAGGTATCAGAGGGAAAGTGTAGAACATGTGCCCCGTCCACAACAGAAGGCAGGCATCCTGAGCTACTCTTCGGTCACTTGGATAAAGGGAACAAAACTACGGTACCTTCGCGTTGTTCTTGGTTGCAAAGACATCCACCCGGGGCATCCCCCACCAGCAAAACAGGGACAACGCCACCTTCAAGCTCAGCTCCCATTCGTGGCGATGAAAGATCTTGCTGAGCCTGTCAGCTTCCGTGTTCCTTATGTGTGGTAGGTAGGTGGCTTACAACCGAATGGAGTGTGCTACTGCCCACTCTAGTAGCCGTACCGATTCCCTGCAAAGAATCTTGGAACCAGACCCGCCTTCCTTGTTTATGTAGAACATGGCCACTTGGGTGTCTGTGTACATCATGACTGACTTGTGCTGAAGGAGGTGTGTGAATGGCATACCGGACAGCTTGTAACTTCAGCAGGTTGATATGGAATTTCGGCTCGGTCAGCAACTAGAGAGCTTGCATTTTCAGATGCAGGACATGCACTCCTCACCCCTTGGTGGAAGCATCTGTAGTGAGGACCAGCTGGTGAGTCGGAATCCGAAAGGGGGCACCCGACTGCAGGACGCCCGGACTTAGCCACCAGTCCACATCTGAAATCATCGCTTGGGTGAGGGTAACTGGTCGTGACACAGGATGAGATCTCTGGGACCACTGAAATTTTAGGCCCCATTGTAACCGGTATATGTTAAGGCGCGTAAGGGGGACAACAAACTTCACTGCCGCCATGTAGCCTAGTAGGGTGAGGATCTAATGGGCTGTGGGTCATGAGAGAAGCATTAATGCAGAGGCTAAGGTTTGAAAGGTGCAAATCCTGTCCTCCGGAAGGAAAGCTTTGTAAAGTCGTGTGTTGATTGCACCTATAAACTATAGGTTTTGAGTAGGGTCGAGGTGAGACTTCTTGTAGTTTGAGGAAGCCTAGGTTTTCCAGGCAAGTCAGAACTCGAAGCTGATTGGCACGAATCAGCTCCAGAGTCGGAGCTATGAGCAGCCAATTGTCCAGGTAAGGAAACAGCTTTATTCCCCGCTTTCGCAGATGGGCCACAGCTACTGCAAGACATTTCGTAATACCCTGGGCGCTGACGAGAGGCCAAAGGTTAGAACCTTGTACTGGTAGTGATGGGTGCAGACTTGAAAACAGAGGTAGCGCCAGGAACAGGAGTGCATTGGTATGTGAGCACAAGCATCCTTGAGATACAAGGAACACATCCAATCGTCGGGTTGCAGGTAGGGCAAGACAGGCTTGAAAGGTTTTTTTGGATTTCTCTCTCACAATGAAGCGATTGAGAGCTCTTAGGTCCAAAATCGGTCGCAACCCTCCGCTGTTCTTGGGAATCAGGAAGTATTGGGAATAAAATCCTTGAAGGTGGTGGTGGGGAGGGATTTACTGAACAGCCTGCTGCAGAATCAAGGTGTGAACTTCCTGAAGCAGGAGGTGAATGTTTCCCTCTCCCTTGGACAGGGGGACAAGGTGAGGTATGGACGGAGCTCTCCAGAAATTCAGGTGGTAGCCGTTTTGGATGATGCTGAGAACCCAATGCTCTGATTTGATCTGATCTCAAGCCGGAGCAAAAGACACAAGGCAACCCCCTACTGCGTTGTGTAGCTGTGGTGGTCTCAAAAAGACCTTTATGATTTCTGGGTAGCCGCCCGCACCAGCTTTGGGGGGGGGATGTTGGGATCATCCATGGTCCCTCTATTGGGAAAGTTGCGATTGTGGCCTTTGCTGCTGGTATGGAGGCGGCCTATAAGGTGGATACAACTTGTAAGAGCGCCTGGGATAAAAGGGCTTCCTATAGGAGTAGTAATACTTCATGCCCGGCTGCTCTGTTGGGGGGACGCAACAAACATACCACGATGCTCTGCTCCTTAAGTTGCGAAACTGTTTCACGTAACTTGTCCCCCAACAAAATTACCCCTTTGCCCAGGAAGTCTGCCGGCTTTTCATGCACATCCTCTCGAATGGCACTCGCTCTCAGCCAAGCTATCTCCCAGGCCACAATGGATGCCGCTGATGTATGGGTGGAGATCTCAAATCCCTCGTAGATGGTTCTGAGATGTCATCTCAATCCCTCCTCTAGGTCGGTAATAGCCTGCTTCTGCTGGTTATCGCCCATAGCCTGCTCCTCACTGCATTTAAGTGACTGAAGGCATTCGTAGAGATATTGAGTAATGTAAAACTGGTGTTGTTGAATCTTGGCGTCTAGCATCAACCCTTCGAATACCTTTTTGCCGAAGTCATCCAAATAGCAACTATCCTTATCCGGAGGGGTATTGGAATAAATCCTGGTCTTCCTGGTTCTCTTCATGGCAGACTCCACCACCATCAATGCATGGAGCAGTTGCATCAGACCATAGTGGATGTATTTCCACATTTGAAACTTTAAATTTGGATTTTTGGGAGGTGGTGGGCACCGAAAAGGGTGACTCCCAAGCCTTATCCATGATGTTATCCAGAATGGAGTGGGAAGGCAAGGCTGATGGCTCTGTTGGGACATCAAAAATTTTCAACAATCTGTGGAGCTCATCCCTGGGATCAGGAAACTGCTTGGTCTCCAGGTTCAGCACTGAACCCAGCTTCTCCATAAATTTGGAGTAAGACAGATCCTCTGGGGATGATAACTGTTCGAGCAGACCTTCCAGGGGGTCTGAGGGGATACCTGTGGAGGAGCCCAAAGAGGATGGACAGGAGTAGTCAAACTCTGGGTCAGGTTCAGAAGCCAGCGGACTCAACCCCATCCCTGGGTCTTCCCCTTCTGATGGGTCTTCCAGTGGGGAAAAAGGAGGGGAGCGTGCCAAACCCTCTGGTGATGGACTTAAGCAGTGCAGAGGTTGGGCAGACACCACAAAATCAAAGGTGGTCTGCAGGAGTCCCGTAATCTGAGACATGGTTTGAGAAGCTGCCCCTTTCAAATTTTGGGCGGCAGGCATGGGCGTTTTTCTCTTCTTGGCCGGTGGAGAGCAGATGAACCGATCCATATGGCTCAGGTCACGGCTCAGTCTAGAGGGGCTCGGCAAATCTAGCAGCCAAGAGCTGCTTGGTTTCTGGGCAGATAATTGTCCTCCGTGACTGTCTCTGTCTGAGGTAGAGGAGGAAGAGTGGCCCTAAGGTTGTGGAGCCTCCCCTTCCGAATCCCCTGATGCTTCTGCGGTGGAATTGAAGAAAGGCGTGGGCGAGTCCTGTGAGTGGTGGGAGCTATCTTTGGCTAAATCATGGGAGAGGTAACGCTTGTGCATCGATGGTACCGGTGCAACATGTTGAGACTTGCGTTTAGCCTTTCCACTATGCTGCGATGCAGTGATTGGCACCGTATACGATTTGTTGGATGGCATGTGCATCAATGGCCGCAGCATAGATATTCCATCCGATGCCAGTTGTGGTCTACTGTCAACTGGTGCGTGCTTCAGCATCGATTGGGTCAAAACAGCAGATGTCCGCTTGGAGTGCGGTCGCAACTCCGCTTCAGGCAGCAGCAATGCCTGAGCCTGAGTTTCACACCAGGCACCTCGGCACCATGCCGTTCAACCTGTTCCCTCAGCGCAAACGTCACACTCGAAGACAGAGCCCCTTCCATCGGGGGTTGGATGAGGGTGGCCATTCCCGGTCTTATCTCCGGCCTCCTTCAGGAGCTTAGTCTTGGAAGAGGGCTGAAGAGAGGATAAATGTCTTTTTTCTTCCTTCCATCTGGGCCACTGTCCCAGAGACGACTGAGTAGATCGTTGGGTAGAGGCATGGGTGAAGTAGATCTTCCCTCTCCTGGAGTTGGGCAATTTTCACAGTCTGACCACAATCTTTGCAGGATGTCTGGTCATGCTCTGGCCCCAGGCACAAGCAACAATGACAATCTTACCGCATAGTCAAAAAAACGTAAATCCCCCCCCCCCCCAATAAAAAAATCCCTAGCAGGGCTACTCAGCATGACTTCAAAGGCTGTACGGTTCAAACCCCCCCCCCCCCCCCCCCCAAGGATCAGGACAGCCTTAATTCAAAGGCAGCAGTCTTGCTTCAATCAAGGAATCTGCTCTCAGTTGCTCTTCCCTTGGATGAGGAACTGAGGTCCCACTGTCTACCTTAATATCTCTACTTATCTTCCCTTCACATACCAGGCAGAAAGAACCCACAACACTAGGGGCCTGCTTTGCCCTGCACATGGCACACTTATCTCTTTATGCATAGCTTCTAAAGGAGCCTATAGTAAAAAACGCAAACACTACTATAGTGAATAAACTTCCCCTCTCCTGTGGTTAACAAGCTCTGCCCTCTCTGAGCTGTGCTGAAGCAAGCTGAAAACACTTTCAGTTCTCAGTGTTACCACTGCAAATATTCCCAGAGATAGGTTTCCCTCCCCTGAACAACAAATTGCACAGCTGCTACTTACCATCTAGGGCAGAGCTTTCCAAACGTTTCATGTTGGTGACACACTTTTTAGACAAACAATTTCGGGACACAGTAATTCAGTCTACTAGCAAACCAGAGGTTAAAGGTTAAACGAACTAAATGTATTTCGACAATTTATGTATATTTCCTTAAATATATACATAATAAAATGTTTCACGACACAACATATCTTGTGAAAACTTTTCGTTTATATTAAAAATATTATATATTCCAAGATTAATGTTATTGTTATAATTTATGAGTAACAATAATAAAACAAAGTTATTGTGTTATTCAATTTACCTCTTTAATGGGATATATGAGCTTGATGGGATGAACACAGCTTTTGAATATTTGGTGTTAAAGTCCAAAGGGTCTTCTGCATAATTTTAAAAAGCTGGCCAGTTTCACACTATATAATTATTTGATAGCCATATAGAATTAGTTGAATGAGGCTATGAGAGTGAAGACTGGAATTTATAGGAAGGGACAGAATGTCAATATAAATCCTGCACCTCCAGTTCTGTAACTCTGTGCATCCACTGAAATTCCCCCAAACAATGGAGCTTAGATGTTTCCCTTACAGCTCATCATACTAAAAGATATTTTCAAATGCTGGTGTCACCTCACAGTAACAGCAGCACAAACACCTTCCACTGCCAGGCACATTGTGAACTAAAATAAAACCTCGCAAAAAAGACACTCAAAATCTATACTGCAATCCCATTGTAACATAACAGTAATAACACCAAGGACTCAAACAACAATAACCCTACCTGTGAAAAAGCAAGGGTAAATATTACACTGGGTCCTAGAATACCTATACACCACCTACTGAGGAAACAAAACAAACCAGATTGCTGTAGATCCCCATCAGGTCTATCCAGTACCGAGCGGTAGGAAGAGCTGCGTTAGTGCCTACGGCACCCACGGTTACCGCCCGCACAGTGCAGCTCACCTACCGCTCGATCCTGAGCACTAATTTTATTTAAATGTAAACCGCGTCCGAAAAGCCTTAGACCCGCGCAACCCATTTTACTGGATAGAGCGCCTATACAGTATCCTGGGTGCGCGGGCCTAAGGCTTCACGCCACGCTAGTATCTGTCATTTCAAATGTCATTTGAAATGACAGATACCAGGAAGCGAAAAAACCAAAAGCAAAAAGTAAGTCGCTTCATCGCTTCACTCTTCCCTCCTCCCGGAGCAGGGCGCGAAAAGCAGCCTTGCTCCGGGAGGAGGGGAGAAGAGACACGGACAGCAATTTTGTTTTTTTTTCAAAAAGCTAAAAGTAAGTTGCTTCACTGTCAGTGTCTCTTCTTCCCTCCTCCCGGAGCAAGGCTGCTTTTCGCGCCCTGCTCCGGGAGGAGGGGAGAAGAGATGACAGCGGCGAAGCGAAAAAACCAAAAGGGGACCCGACCCGACTTACTTTTGCAGCCGTCCGGCATCGCTGCTCCCCCGCCTCGTCCGACATCGTTGCTCCCCCGCCTCGTCCGGGAAGATGGCTGCCAGCACGGGGGAAAGCAGCCCCTGTGCATTCAATTGGCTGCCGTGACGCCAAACATCGTGACGTCACGTCTTGAGCAGCCAATTGAATGCACAGGGGCTGCTTTCCCCCGTGCTGGCAGCCATCTTCCCGGACGAGGCAGGGGAGCAACGATGCCGGACGAGGCGGGGGAGCAGCGATGCCGGACGGCTGCAAAAGTAAGTCATGTTCCAGGAACCGTTCTCTGGGGACTCCACAGACCTCTAGGTGTAAGGAACAACCACCCAAAGCTCAAACAGAGCAGGCTCTGGGAGAAACACTCCCAACTAGGAAAATCAACCTCTAAAGGTTGTTATCCCAGGAGCAACAAGGACTTAACCATGGTTCTGGGACCTAACATCCTCTTCATGTGTCCACAGTTACCGGAGACAAGAGTTTACTGGATTGGACCAGAACACCACCTCTCTTATAGGCCAGAGTGAGGTCATAAAAGAGGTGTGTCATGTAGTGTGTTTTTCTTTGACTCCCTTTCTCTCTATTTCTCCTCATCCCACATGTAGGTATACCCTCTAGTGCCAAAAAAAGGAAATTCTCCAAACATTAAAGTCACTCTTGGCCAACCAACAGTGACATGATACACTTCCCTTAAGAGCCAGAACAGACTTTCAGAGTTTATATATCAATCATGCTTCTTTTCTAGCTTTATTCAAATCCAGTCTATAATACCACCTTTTTGAGGCTGCTTTTCAATTTTAATTTGGTTCTCCCGATCATACACTTGTGCATTTATACAGCAATGCATTTGTCTAATAATGACTTATAAATAAATACTAATAGTTGTAAGGGTTGAAAGCATTACCTCTACAATGCTCCCAACCAACAATCAGGAGCAAAAACTAAAGCGGTTGATGAATATGGTATGGAAGTGCACTGCAATAACCACTGCACTCAGGTTGATCTCTAAATCAAGACAATTTCGAGAATATTAGTAATTGCCATAAAGCTGTAGATTCAAAAGGAGTTGGTTTTTTTTTTTATAGTGAATTTAATCTGTCAGGCAACAGCTGCTAAAGATTCCTGGTTGACTCATAAAACTGATGGCCTGACAAACAGGATTTTAACAGCCAAAGTGCAATTGTACAGGCAAATGTATGAATAGAAGTCAAGTCAGGAAAACCCATACGATGATGAAATAAGTAGGGTGGAGCATGAAATTAAGGCCACCTGCATAATCCAAAAAATATTTACACCGATCAAACTGGTTCACAACCTTGAGAACAGCATAATAAAGAGGAAGACTTTAAATCAGCATGTATATATATTTAAGAAACCTGCAGGAACCCAAGAAAAGCAAGAAAGGAACAGTGAGGCTGCCACAAGGGCAGGTAAAGTAGGGTTGCTTACCTGCAACAGGTATTCTCCAAGGAGAGCAGATTTTAAGTCCTCACACATGGGCAACATCATCCAATGGCACCCGGCATAGAAAAACTATGTGACAGCTTCCAGAATTTTGATTGAGCCTCCCTGTGCTAGCCCACAGATGCCATATCATCACGCATCCACGCAGGGTCCTTCAGACTCGTAAATTAGCAAAGAAAAGTTTTTGCAGAAACCAACTCTACGGGGAGGTGGATGAGGACATCCTACTGTCCTTGGAGAACACCTCTTACAGGTAAGCAACTGTACTTCCTCAAGGACAAGCAAGACGGCAGTCCTCACACATGGTAATCCCTAGCTACAGGCTGCCCCAACAAAAAAGGGGCAACAAACCAGTGCCGACAGGTACAACAACAATGGTTTTGTTGGCAACAAGCCTTTTTTGTATTTTATTCTTAAACCTATGGGGGGTGGGGAAGAGTCTGGAACAAAAACAGGCCCCTAGGCAAGAAAAAGAGTTGGGTTCTCCACCTCAAACAAGTTCCAAAGGAGAGATTGGCCAAACCTGCTATCTCATCAGGCACCCCTATCTAAACAATAATGAGAAGTGAATGAATGGAAAGAACTTCACATCGCAGCCCTGTGGTTCTCTCCTTGAGGACCGACTGGCGAAAAATTTTAAGACACCAAGAGGAAAGATTTGTGGTGAGCGATATAGTCTTTAGCAAGACCAATTAATTGTGAGTAACGCTATTATAAAGAGCAAGCCCCCTGAAGCAGATGACCATCAAAACGAACTCATGTCAGGGTTCAGTTTCTGCACAGTGTGCAAGATAAGTATTTTTTCAGTCTTTTCATGGCTATATTCTCAGTGATCCCGTCAAAACCCTGTTCAGGTCTTGACTGGGTTGCCGGCTGGGGCTTGGTGCCTTCTACTGTCTTGTACGGGCTCGACAGGCCTAATGCGAACAGGCCTGAGAGAGCAGAGGGTAGTTATCTCATTGGGTGAAAGACATGCCTTCTGTCCCAATCTAGGGCAACTTCTGGAGGAGGAGGATGGGTAAAAGTGGCAGAGGAGAGGTGCTGGTGTGTCGCACATTGATCACAAATCTGTGCTACTGCATCCCTGACTATCTCCAAAGAGATTTTCTCTTGTACATGGCACATCAGCAAGTCTCTCTTGCACTTCTGGACGGAGTTTGAGATTCACAACCAGACGAGTCTGTGTGCCCCTATCCCCATAACAAAGACTCTCAACATCTTGAAATCATATTGCAACTTTTTTATTGTTAACTCTCAGTTAAATTACCTCTCTTGTTAACAACTATTATCCTTGCTATTGATTTACCTTTAAATCTGTTTTTTTATTTTTTGCTCTCTCTCCACCAGTTCCATGTATTTCTCTTATTACTTTGTTACTACAGTTCCATGTAAACCGATATGATGTGCAAACGAATGTCGTTATATAAAAAGTTTTAAATAAAAAATAAATAAATCATAGGTTGAATGGACTCTATGTTTTTCACACTCCAACCTTTGTTTGCCAGCAACTGGAAGACATCTTGCTACTTTTGAGGAAGCTGCTCAGCCAGTCCCTGCATCTGCTTCAGAACATTCTGCATGTACTGGTTCATGAACAGCTAATAGGATGTTATGCAGGGAATCACTTTCCTCCCAATAGTATCCATAGCTCTAGAATCCCTCTCCAGGGGCACTGAGGAGTGAGTTCTAGATGGCTTGGCCTATCGGATATGATTTGACAACCACAGATTTTTGTGGCAGCTACTTGTCAAATCCAGGATCCTTTTGGACAAGATAGACTATGTTCATCTTCCTATTCACGGGAGCCACAAATAGGGGGTTCTACCACATCCTCATCTGCACTTCCTGAAGGATCTTGTGCACTGGGACTTCATGATCTCCTCAGGGAGTGCCATGAACTGGAGGATGCCCAGCATCTTGGCCCTGAACTATATCTCAGTCTATAACATAAATGGAATGGTTTCTGCCATTTTCCTCAAAAACTGGCAAAGGAGAGGTCCTCCAGCAGCGACTTCCTTCTGTCTGACAGAGGAGAGGGGCCTGAAGGGAGACCCATAGACATCTCTTCAGAGATGACCATAGAGTCATACCATATCCCCATGAATACTGAGTATACTGTGGTCTGCAGGTAAGGATTCTCTTGGTGCTCTGTCCTCAGGCAGTGGGTCTCAGACTGGCACAGCTGGCTGTTTGGGCCTGGACCCAAAGGAACTAAAACATCTCAGAGAAGCTTTTCTTGAAGAGCCAGAGATAAGCAACGGGCTGGCAGCCATCAACCCCAATACCGCTCCAGGCATCGATGACAGAATGGGCAACAGTGTCCATGCACTGCTGGTGAGCCCCTGAAGGGCTGCCTGTGCATGCCGGTGCATGCCTTGGTGCCATTGATGCCCCGGCACAAAGGCCTTGAATTATCATATTCAAGACCTGCTAGATTTTGTTCAACAGGTCCAACTCAAAAATTGCAATTCCAACACAGACAGAGGCACAGAAGTGGCCATATCCTCTTCAGAACTGAGAGGTAGATTGGTGAAGACTATTACACATCTCCAGCATGTCTAGAGGATGAGCTCTCACCATGGGACCACTTGGGGGAGGGGATTCCTTAGCTGCAACTGGACCTTCCCTGCTTCCAGCATCATGCATTATGGAGACAAATGCTTTTTCAGCTGAATAGGTGGAACCCTAATGCCTTCTTTAAAACGAAAGAGTTGGACAATGGTCTATCGCTGGGTTCCCTACCAGCCATCAATGGTTCCCTCCTCCCCGATGCCAACAGCTTTCCTGCCATCAGTGCAATTCTAGAATCCTTCCAACCTAAATGCCTCAAATGCCACTGGATCAGTTTTCCAGCACCCAAAAACTGATATTCTATGAGATCCAGTCAGGATAGTCATCCTTTTGAGGTCATTTCCACATACTTACAGCACACCGACATCAGATGCCCCCAAGCACAGGACACATCTATTATGAGGATGTGTGACAGACATGGTCCTATCACATCAAAGGCACCGCTGGAACCCGCTAGATAAGTCAAAGCAAAATAAATGGGATGCAAAATTTAACTCTATAGCTGCAACAGGTCAATGGCCAGTGGTCTTTGAGGGCCTCACTGCCATGGAGAACAACAGTGAAAGGAAAATTAGAGAACCATAAAAAACCTTACCTGAGGAATATAAGAGGGATGAGACTGCAGGACCCCACAACAGTCAGCCTGATCTGAGAGAAAAACGTGAAAAGCGAAAAAAGAAAAAAACCACCCCATGGAAAGAACTGCAACCAATGGGTTCCTTAGAAAGAGAGAAACTGAAGGGCGATGCGTGATATTTTCGCAGGCCAAGTCATAGTTTGAAACTTTGAGATGTATTCTCCATGCCGTGCTCCATCGGATGATATCACCCATGTGCGAAAACTACCATCCTGCTTGTCCTCAGAGAACAACAGTTCTGAGGACAGCAACCGCTGGGACAGGGAAGGTTCATACATCCCCGCGACGAGAAAGAAACCTCTTATAATAATAAACAGTAACTCCGCCTCCCTCTCATAAGGTATCTACGGAGACACGAATGGGGGGGGGGGGGGGGGGAAGCTGGGACACAGAAGCTCCAACGTGCCTCGCGCTCACCGTACGGAAACACAGACTAGCAAGCTAGAGAAGTCGAGCCCAAGCCCCGCTCGCCAAAAAAAAAAACAAAAAACCAGTAACAAACTCTGCCGCCGCCACCACCTTCCCACTCACCTGACAAGCCAGGCCGGACACCTCCATCTTCCCGCGAACCAGCTCTCCTGCCTGAATGCGCATGCGCAGAGTGACGTTTTCCTGACTGCGCTCGCGCGGAGACTCGACAGTTGGGGGGCGGCGGGATGTTGCCCCGCTGAGGGAGGAGCTTGCTGGCGCCGAGCTGAAAGCGCTGTCCGTCCTTGGAAGCTGCGTTTGCGTAGGTGAGAGGTAGGAGGGTGCTAGCGCGGCTTGTACTCTGCCACGTCCGGGTTGCCAGACCCAAATTGGGCGACTTTTTCCCCATTGTGCAGGGGGAAATTTCTCTTGCCGGTTGCGTTACATTTTTCAGCCTTCAGCCCAGGTAGCGTGCGCCGGCATTTTCTCCTGCCAGCACTAATTATTTTTGCTGCTGTAGGGAGCTGAGCAGTCAGTAAGAGGCGGCAGAAGCTGTAGAGCCAGCACCGATGGTTGCTGTAGGCCATTTATTTTAAAATATTTTTACGCCGCACCATCCCAAGTGCTGGGGGGGGGGGGCTGTTTCACCTACCTTAACTGACAGCAGGCTGCTTTCTTTCTGTAGGTCTTCTAAACTTGCGGAAGCTATTGGCACTGAATCCTTCCCCACGCCGCCCCCTCTACCTCATACCTGACGGATCTAAACAGCCACAGGAGGCAAGGCTAGGAAGAGACTTTTATTTTCGAGACAAGCCTGCGGATTACCCTACTAGGGGGTACTGGGAGAGTTACAAAGTAGCACTGTGGAACAGAAACGGGGTAGGGAACAAGGAGGGGCGGAAGGCACGATATTGAACATCTTGGGAAGGGAAGAAATAGAGAAGGTAAGGTGAGGGATACTGCTGCCATGTAGAAAGTGGGATAACAGAAGAGGGGGAGATGGGCAGGAGTAGAAGAGGGGAACTGAGGGGAGAGTGGAGGCAACAGGATAGGAAGAAAAAGTGAGGGATGACATATGGGAGGTAAAGGAGCATGTGGAGAGGGGGTGGGTTTCAAAGAGGTAGGAAGGGGTGAGAGGCAGAGAGAGGGGGGTGGGGTGGGTGAGGTGCTTTAGTACAAAGGAATATATTGATTATTTTGTCATAGATTACACAACACTTAAGTCTGAAAATAAGGAATAAAGATATGCAAGATTAGAGATTGGATTAAAGAATACATACAACAAAATGCTTTCCTCACACTGCCCCAATGTGAGATATTTTGGAAACCTGAGAACACAACATGCTGGAAAATCAGCAACAACTCATTGGTTACTTCATTCAGCACTGGTAATGTTAAAAAAAAACTTTTCCCTCCTTTATAGGTCACTTCATTAGCCAGTGGTAATGTTCAAAAAGCTTTTCCTCTAAACTGTTGGTACTCTGATTTCAAAGGGTTAGTTTGAAGTACCACTAGGTCTTTTTAGGTTGATTCTGCTGACCTTTGTCCTAGTTTCTTCTCTGGACCATTGCCATGTGTTCTTGAGGCCCCAAATCCATTATCACATCAGCAACACACAACTAGGGGTGACCTAGAGGCTAATGTCCTGTTTTCCTCAGATATCTACTAAGTTAGCCATTCTGAGTAACTGCTCTTTCAACATATGATCTCAGGACTTGTGTTTTCTTACAAGCAAGCTAAGAAAAATGGCATACTTATTCTCAGAACTTATAGACCTTATATCAAATAATTTCACTAATAATATCAGTGATTCCTCTGCTTCATTCCTCTCTATCACTGTACAATACTCTTCTGCAATCTAACTACTGCTTAAAATAATTTCCTACAAGTGCTTTCCTCATCAAATGCTGAGGGGCAACATCGTTTTGTTTTCCTAGTCAAGTACTGAGGGAGGAGGGGGGGATGTATTGCTTTGCTTTCCTTTCCTGGGCAAATGCTGCAGGGGTGGAATACAGCTTTTCTGGTCAAACGTTGGGGGACGGGACAGAAAGGCATATCTGCTCTCCTGTTCTATTTATGTGCAAACCCTTCCCATTCACCCTGGGCATGCCTTTTCTTACTATGGGTAAACCTATGTGCATAGAGGTCATATGCCAATAAGCTTATCTCCATATTGGAGGTATGCATCCAACTTTCCCCAAAACCTAGACACACACACAAGCAGCGTTAAGTGTGGATAGGTAGTGTTAGTGGGATAATGTTCAAAAGGGTGACTGATAAAATGAGGGAAATGGTTAGGAAAAAAACAAAGCAGCAGCTGCAAAGGTCAAGCTCAGACTAGATGTATTCCACACATTAGAGAAGGTGGAAGGAAGACTAAACATCTTCCAGCATGGTTAAAAAATGAGGTGAAAGAGGCTATAAGAGCTAAAAACATCTTTCAAGAAAAGGAAAAGGGATCCAAGTGATGAAAAACAGGAAACAGCATAAGCACTGGCAAGTTAAATGCAGAGCATTGATAAACCAAAGAGAGAATTTGAAAAGAAGCTTGGAGTGGAAGCAAAAACTCATAATAAAGACTTTTCCCAATACATTCAAAGTAAAAAGCCTAAGAGGGAGTCAGCTGGACGATTTGATGATTAAGGGGGTAAAAGGGACACTTAGGGATGACAAAGCCATAGCAGAGTGACAAAAGTAATTCTTTGCTTCAGTCTTCATGGAGGAAGATGTAAGAGTGATACCCAGGCCAGAAATGATATTCAAAGGTGATGAGTATGAGGAACTGAAACAAATCGCAGTGAATCTGGAAGATGTACTAGGGCAAACTGACAAATTAAAGAATAACAAAGTACCTGGATGGTATACATGCCAGCGTGCTGAAAGAACTGAAAAAGAGAGACTGCAGACCTTTAATAGTAATTTGTGAACTATCATTAAAATGGTTCTTTTATTTAGTTAAAAAACAAATTAATAATTACCAATGTAATTAAATATAGCTATTACTTTATTTCTTCTTGTACTTTATATTTCAAAGCAAGTGTTACTTGTATGTATTATTAAAGTGTAATAAATAAAACATTTTTAAAAAATGGTCTATGGTGTCTGAAGACTGGAGGTTTGCCAATGTAAAATGATCATAAAGAACAAAATTGCTGAACATATAGATAGGCATAGTTTAATGGCACAAAACCAACATGGATTTAGCCAAGGGAAGTCTTGCCTCACAAATCTGCTACTTTTTTTGAGTGTGTAAATAAACATGTGGATAAAGGTGAGCCAGTTGATACAGTTAGGACAACTGCTTTTTAATATATACATAAATGACCTGGAAATGGAAACAATGAGTGTAGTGATCCAAACTGCCAATTACACAAAATTATTCAAAGTTGTTAAATCATAAAAGGATTGTGAGAAATTGCAAGATGACCTGCCAAAACTGGAATACTGGGCATGGAAAGGGCAAATTAAATGTGTCAAGTACAAAGTGATGCAGTTAGGAAAGAGTAACCCACATTATAGCTACACAATGCAAGGTTCCACATTAAGAGTCACCTTTCAGGAAAAGAATAGGTGTCACCATTGATACGTTTACATTTTCTGCTCAGTGTGCAGCAGCAGATAAGAAAACTAGGAATTATCAGGAAAGGAATGAGAATAAAACAGAGAATATCACAATGCCTCTGTAACATTCCATGGTGTAACCACATCTTACGTATTGGGTGCAGTTCTGGTCACCACATCTCAAAAAAGATATAGCAGACTTAGAAAAGGTACAGAGAAGGGCGACCAAAATGATAAAGGAGATGAAATGATTCCCCTATGAGGAAAGGTTAAAGAGATTAGGACTCCAGCTTGGAGAAAAGACGGCTGAGAGGAGATATGATAGAGGTCTATAAAATAATGAGTAGAATGGAATGAGTAAACAATTATTTACTCTTTCAAAAAGTACAAAGTTCAGGGGGGACACACAATGAAGTTACTAGATAATACATTTAAAACTAATAAGGGAAAATTGTTTTTTACTCAACACATAATTAAGCTCTGGAATTCATTGCTAGACACAGTGATGAAAGCTATTAGAGTAGCCACATTTTTAAAAAAGTTTGGACAAGTTCCTGAAGGAAAAGGCCATTAACCATTATTAAGGTAGAGTTGCAAAAATCCGCTGCTTATCAATGGCATGAGCAGCTTGGAATATGTCTACCCCTAGGGATCCTGCCAGGTACTTGTAACCTGGCTTGGTCACTGCTGGAAACAGGATACTGGGTTTGATGGACCCTTGGTCTGACCCAATATGGCAAGCCTTATGTTCTTATTGCAAATACAATTTATATTAGCCTTTATTTGGACTTTTGAAGATTTGACTACTTTTGGGCTTGGGACTCCACTTTCCTTGAGCTATTTTTGGGCTATAAACCCTGTTTAAAATCTGGCCACACTGTGCCTTGATGCTTTTAACAAATTCCACTTCTAATACTGCTGTAATATGTCATATTTTGCCTACCAACATTTAAGAAAAAACTTAAGACCTGGCTTTTCCGCCAAGCCTTCTCAGATACCCATGACACACAATAGCCGACAGAACTTCCTTCAGGAGCAATGGATCTCCATATTACCCCTAAGTCCAGATTAAGAGCCCCCTGACTCTGCCTTGTTTATACTAATAATTTCTCCGCTATCTCAAGCCTTTCCTTCCTTCCAGCAGTCTATGCTTCCAAGTTTAATTTCCCTGTTAAATGTAACTTTGTTTTTTCATGTTCAACCTATTGTTTTTGGTTACTGTTCTTGGTTCAGTTCCCCAATTCGATGTAAACCGATCTGATATGATCTCTACCATGAAGGTCGGTATAGAAAAGTGTTAAATAAATAAATAAATGTAGGAAACCTCTGGTTTCTCTTATTGAAAGGAATGTATGAACAAGCATGGCAAGGTTCAAAGGCAGTGCTAGTGAAAAGAGGTTTGGGTTTTACTCCCTCATGTGGAGTGGCAGATGGGGTGGTCTTGCTGTTCATCATCTTCATGCACTATCAATCCTGGTGGATTTAATTTTCCCTTTTATTTAGATAGGCTAACTAAAAATCCACAACCTTTCAAGAGGACAGGTACACTGTCTCCTGCCCATTGTTTTGCCTAATTCTTGAAGGGAGTGGAATCTGGTTTTCTCTTGAGGATCTGTGTGCCAGTTTGGTGTTATTTTGCTCTGGTAATCCTAGTTTTGTAGACTTTCCTGTGAGAGCCTTGGTACCCCCTCTGTATGATTAGAGCATATGTTAGATAGGTAGGGAAGACTCTAGCAAACCTCTATCTAGATCAGTGGTTCCCAAACCTGTCCTGGAACCCCCCCCCCCCCAGCCAGTCAGGTGTTCAGGATATCCACAATGAATATGCAGGAGAGAAAATTTGCATGCACTGCCTCCATAACATGCAAATTTTCTCATATGCATATTCATTGTGGATATCCTGAAAACCTGACTGGCTGGTGGGCCCCCAGGACAGGGTTGGGAACCACTGACCTAGATAGACCTATATATCTGTCTGGTGACCCAATGCAAAAGAGTTTCAAATTTAAGTATCCTGTTGAAGAGATTATCTCCTCAGTTTGAAACAAGGAAGTTTTTCCACCATTCCTGATTCCCTTTTTGTTTTTTCCCCTTTTTGAGTAACGAGCTACATGAGAACATACAGGAGGGCAGGATGCTTAACTGCAGTTTTCAGAGTAATCACATGCTGCAAATTAGCCTTGGGCTTTGGTTATAGGTATGCAAATGCATCTGCTGAACATGCATGGGGGTGGGGGGGGGATTCAGAAAAGCAGGAGAATAATACACTCTTGTAGCCCATATATTTATATTACCTTAAAAGGCATTTCTGGGGTCCAGCTAGGTGCAAGCATGGTCATTCTTAGGGAGGGCAGTCAGGAAGCTCGGCCCGTGCCATCATTTCCTCTTCCAGAATACTGATGGGATGGGATTTTGGTAGCCCTCATGATGGCAGAAACTGCTTGTTAATCTCAAGGGGAGGGAAGGGACCACCTTCGACTACCCCTGGATACAAGTGCCTTTCAAGCTAGACATTTTATTTTTAAAGAGAGTTTGTCGGTAAACCAACTTGGAAATTGCACTGTGCCACTGCCAAGTGGGAAGCACATAGTCACCACTGATGGGCGCTGCTTCCCAAACTCTGCTGAAGCAAATTGCATCACAATTTCCCACCACCAGGCACAGGAAGGATGAATGCATCTCACAGGTGGGATACAATTTTCAAAATGATTTACTCTACAAGTAAGGCAGCAGCAGTGGATTTACATGAACCTGTTCTATGGTTTCTGTGCACAATTGCATTAGTTTAATATATTGCTGCATGTGTTCAAAGGACTCCTGACAGTGACTTTTAGTAGGAAAAATGCTGTAAAATAATTCTACCACAGAGAGAATGAGCGCAGAGAAGATTATCAGTCCACACATATCTTATCAATAGCTGAATTTATTACTTCATACGGCAACTCCACCGTTATATAGTATATATTTGACTTTTAAGAGTCCCCCAACACGGACCCTGTCTTTCACCACAAGGCTGCGTCGGGAGGGACAAACAGATGAAGGTAGCAAATCTGTATCAGTAGTCATACAAGCTTACAGGGAGCACTCATTCTCTCTGCGGTTTACATGCTAAGTGTGGAGTTTATTCTCCTTTGTATTTTGTGGATTATGTAAAAGAATTCTACAACATAAGGAAAAGGGGTGTGTGTGTGTGTGTGTGTGTGTGTGTGTGTGTGTGTGTGTGTGTGTGAAAAGGGGTGTGTGTGTGTTCGTGTGTGTGTGTGTGTTCCCTTGTCCTATCAGTGGAGATGCTATAATCCTAGCCTGATTTTCAGCATTTACAGTAATTCCCTTTGCAATAGCTGCAGTCAATCGGAAACGAGCATTCTTTTTAAGCAAACATCAGCAACTCACAGGCACCAAGGATTTTTCAACTGAAATGGTTATTGCTTGTAGGTCAGAACTTGCTCTCATAGGATGTGAATGGCAGCTCTATATGCTGCTAAAATAATAGCCCGAGAGCTAGAAATCAGAGGTGAGAGAATTTCTAGTGCCGTAGGTCTCCCTCTTGGAACTGTTCATGAATGGACTCATACTAAGAGAGGCAGTTTTTATTTTCTCTTATGTGCAGTACAGAGGCTAGCAGCAGTTTCCTGTGATGTGGAAATACAGTCGCAATCCATCCTACTGGCCCCAGCTCATTACAGCACTACACTATTAACTTCCAGAATACAAAGTCTCCACAGCAATACCCAAATAATTTGGCAAATGTGATCCGCAGGCAAGGCAACGCTATGTATCAAACTTGGCAAGAAATAGCTAACCCTGCAATCCTCAGAGGACAAGAACATTCTATACCAAACCAAACCTGGCAGAAAAATGTCACCTTGTGATCCATGGGAACCAGCCACCTCTGCTCACTAGTCCACCGTCTTGAAAGAGATAATTAGAAGTGGAAGGGCTTTCCCCTGATTATTTACATGATGGGGGTGATATGGTGATAACATCTAATCCCTGCCATCCCACCTTCTTCCAATCTCCCCTGCCTGATTACAGACAGCTCAGAAGAAACCTCTACAAGTCTGCCCATTCCCTCCACTCTAATTCAGACTATGAATGCAAGATGTGCTCTCAGACCTTGCCTACCAAGTATGCTAACAAGAAAAGGTAGTATAATCCGGGTCCTGGGCTGAAGGCTGACACATTTGGTTTAGGATCTAACATTCACACAGGAGTATAAAAAGCTGCTTATTAAATGTCCTTGGTGAGGAGTTATTTCCTCCCTTCCACCATGATGATGTGGTATCCAAACTTGGTTTTGATGGGTGGATCTGTATACGCAGGTTTGTCCATGGTGCTAACTGACAAGGCAAACGCTGCTTCCTGGAAAGGGCCAACCATGGATCCTCGGGTCATCCAGCCCAGGTCTCCCTGCAGGATAGAGACAGACAGTGTTAGATCAGCCAAGTCTGCTGAGAATCTCATCAGCATAGTGCTACACTCTAACGAACATCCAGTCCTTTAACAGCTACTGGTTCCCAGCTATCTTGCATTCATGCTAAATACAACAGCATAAAACAGCTCTGTTTTATGCTTCTCTACTGAAGTGACCTCGAACCTGCTGCTATTCAGGTCTATCCTGTAAAGTGCGGCCGCGTTTACCCTGCTCCTAAGCCGCGTTCTACTCACTTTCCGGCCGCGTTATCCCTTCCTGCGATCCCGAATCCACTTTAACCTACTCCTACCACGTCCTAAAATCCCCGGCCAACCCCTTCCGCACGCGGCATGTATATTGCATGCAAACGAGCGAATTAGCTATTCCCTAGCATCCCGTAACCCGCGCCCCGACTATCGCTATCTTTCCCTGCCGTTTTGTCGCGCGTTTAACCTGCTAACTTACCGCCTACCCTGACCCCTGCGGTAGAGGCAGGGGTAAGGGTAGGTGGCAAGCTTTCCCCCAGCCCCCGCCGCGATCATGGGTGCCGTTCTCCGGGGCAGCCCCAGTCCTCTCCCCTCCTCCCGAAGCGCAAAAAAAAAAAAAACGAAAAAAAACTTAAAAGCAAAAAGTAAGTCGCTTCGCCGCTTCACTGTCAGTCTCTTCTTCCCTCCTCCCGGAGCAAGGCTGCTTTTCGCGCCCTGCTCCGGGAGGAGGGGAGAAGAGACTGACAGCGGCGAAGCAACTTACTTTTTGCAACCCCCGATCGGAGCTCTCCTGCCTCCCGCTGGCGACTTACCTTCTTCCAGATGGCCGCAAAAAAAAGTATCGTGGCTCCCCTGCCTCCTCCTGCCTCCCGGGGAAGATGGATGCCAGCACGGGGGAAAGCGGCCCCTGTGCATGCAATTGGCTGCTCAAGACGTGACGTCATGACGTTTGGCTTCACGGCATGTGACGTCACGTCTTGAGCAGCCAATTGCATGCACAGGGGCCGCTTTCCCCCGTGCTGGCATCCATCTTCCCCGGGAGGCCACGATACCTTCTTCCAGATGGCCGGACGGCTGCAAAAAAAGTAAGTCGCCAGCGGGAGGCAGGAGAGCTCCGATCGGGGGTTGCAAAAAGTAAGTTGCTTCGCCACTGTCAGTCTCTTCTCCCCTCCTCCCGGAGCAGGGCGCGAAAAGCAGCCTTGCTCCGGGAGGAGGGAAGAAGAGACAGTGAAGCGGCGAAGCGACTTTTTTTTTTTTTTTGCGCTTCGGGAGGAGGGGAGAGGACTGGGGCTGCCCCGGAGACCGGCACCCAAGATCGCGGCCGGGGCAGGTGAGCGGGGGCTGGGGGAAAGCGGCAAAGCGACTTACTTTTTACTTTTTGTTTTTACGTTTTTTTCGCTTTTTTTTTTTTTTTGCTTCGGGAGGAGGGGAGAGGTATCTGTCATTTCAAATGACATTTGAAATGACAGATACCAGCGTGGCGTGAAGCGTTAGGCCCGCGCACCCAGGATACTGTATAGGCGCTCTATCCAGTAAAATGGGTTGCGCGGGCCTAAGGCTTCACGGACCCTTCTTAGACGCAGTTTTCATTTGCATAAAATTACTGTTCAGGATCGAGCGGTAGGCGAGCTGCACTGTGCGTGCGGCAACCGCGGGTGCCCTGGGCACTAACGCAGCTCTTCCTACCGCTCAGTACTGGATAGACCTGTTTATTATTTAAGAGTTTTTTTATACCGAAGTATAGCTAGATGCCTTCACTCCGGTTTACAGATACAACAACTTCGTACAATTAACAGTAGCTTATCTAATAACTATTGAGTACATTTTACATCAACTTTTATAAACAGTGAAACATATACAACAGTTTCTTATGATTAACAGAAGCTTATCCAATAACTATTTAAACACCCCACATTACAAAGCCTGAAGCCCTAAAGTCTGAAATCACTTCTGCTTACAACTTGCCACCCCTGCTAACTCCTCACTTCTTTCAAAAGCTGTTTCAAGCATTCCTATAAAGATGTCCACCTCCTTTCATCTACCACCCCCATGCCTTAAACCAGGGTTTTCAACCCAGTCAGGTTTTCAGGATATCAATAAATGTGATGCATGAAAGAGATCTGCATTCAATGGTGGCAAAGCATGTGAATCTACCTCATGTATATCCATTGTGGGTATCTGGAAAACTCAACTGGCTGGGTGCATCCCAAGCACTGGGTAGAGAACCACTAACTGAAAAACTTCCTCTCACTCTTCCAACTTTCCAAGCTCATTTCTTTCCTTTTCCTTGCCCCTGTGCAGTGATTCACCTCCTTTGCCCAGCTCCCTCTCTCTGCCCTGTGGTGTGCTACCCACCCCTTGCCTGGCTTTATCCTCACTGTACTGTGTTGCCACCTCACTGAACCGCATTCCAGACTTGAGCTTCTCCATGGCCTCGGTGATTTTGCTGTGTTTCTCGCACAGGATGTGTCTCACCTGTCCAATAAGAGAAATAAAATAAATTAAAAAAAACAAAACCCCAGACTAGTTTGCTCACAGAGAACGTCTTTCATGTATCATACCAGTAATTCTGGCTACATGTCCTTCAGACAATTTTACTATCATTTGAAAAATAAGAATATTAAAATAGAATAAAATTAATATTAAATAAAGGCTGAAATCATTTAGCTGAATAGAAACACAGCTAAATAAGATCCTCACAATGAAAATGCACATCAGTAAATTAAGACAGGTTATGCCAAGTTGTATATATTACATCAGTTGAAACCACAGACAACTTCTGCAGATTTCTGTACTGTATTGCAAACTCTAATCTTCTCAAATCTTGACTATTGTAACTCACTATTAGGTCTTCCAGCAGGTTACTTAAAACCACTACAACACTTACAAAATGCTGCAGCAAGAATATTATTAGGACCAGGAAATATGATCACATTACACCCTCGCTGATTTCACTGCATAGGTTACCTGTACAATCCCAGAATCTACTGTAATGTATCAACATTAATATTCAACATCGGCTTGTTAGGAATTACACTACAAACTTACAATCCTCAGAGAACACTAAGATCTCAAAATAAAGGACTACTGACTAATCCCACAATATAGAGCACACATCTGATGCAAGTAAGAGTATTTTCCATAGCAAGTCCAAAGCTCTGGAATTCTATGCCTGAGACATTATGTATTTTACTAAATAGAACTAAAAACATGGCTATTAAGGAGGATGTGACGTCATCCCAGCAGATGGCGGACTAAATTTGAATCTCCCCCTCGGCGTCAGCTAAATCCTCTGACATCGGGCGTCCTAACTAGCGATCAGTGGCCAAAATACGCCTATTAACTTCGGGCTCCCCGGCAGATGTCTCACCGACGAAGAACGGTAGACTTAAAAAAGTTTTCATATAGTAAACTGCCGCTGGAAGGTGAGCCTCCGGGTGACAACATGGCGGGGGCATGCAACGAGCCCGCGGATCTCGGGGAGATGGCCGCGGGAGACTCCACAGCCGATACAGTGCTCCTTACGAAAGCGGAGATGAAGGGCTGGGTCGACGAAATTAAATCCGAAATAGCGGCGAAAACTGCGATCATTATGTCCTCTATAGAGGAGCTGAAGGGGGATATCGCTGAAAATGGCCGCCGCATCTTTGAGGTCGAAACCCGGGCGGAAGCTAACAGCGCGGACCTCAAGGATCAGCACGATAAAATCCATAGCATGCAGGAGGAAATGGAACGTATGCAAGAGAAGATGGAAGACCTAGAAAACAGGTCAAGGCGACAGAATCTCCGCTTCAGGGGCATCCCGGAGGGCCCGGAATATGCAGATTGTATAGCCACCGTGGCCCAGATCAGCGCCATGCTTCTGTCTTCCGGAGCGGGCTCCACTTCTACTTCCACGGCGCCTGAGGTGGAGGAGGTAAAAATTGCAAGAGCCCATAGAGTTTTTGGTCCCCGGGTTAATAACCTGCCCAAAGACATAATCGCCTGCTATCATGAATATGCCGTTAAAGACAGAATTGCGAATATAGCTAGGCAGCAGAATAGCTGGAAGTGGCAGGGCAATGAGGTCATGATTTTTACGGACCTCTCGCCCACAACGATAAAGAAAAGGCGGGATTTCAAGCCGATTACTGATTTTCTACGAAAGGAAACTATTCGATACAGGTGGATGTTCCCCTTTGGGATCAATTTCACCTTGAAAGGCGAAGCATTCCGGGCGAAAACACCGGCTGAGGCCTCCAATATTTTGCGGGACGTGGGTTACCCGGAGCTCGTGGGCCTACCTGCCGCCCCAAAACCAACCGTGCGGCGGGAGGGACCGCCGCGCTGGCAACGTGTGACCAGAGGCGACAAAAGGCTGCGGCGACAAACTGATTCACCCACGCAGCGCGGTGCCTCGGACCGGTGAGAGCTTGGGAGTTCCTGCAGGGGATTCTTTCATTCGCCGGATTTTCATCCGCGGTAATGCCCAGGCTGGGCCATTACTTTTGGACCTGTGGATTAGACTCTGGTTTCTATGGTATACATCATTGTTCGCTATTAAGTTTGATTCACCTATGGTTACTGTTTGTATTATTGTTAAGGCGTAAAGACCTGAGCTAAACTGTTATACTGTTAGTGATGCTCTGTTGTCAAACACTGTTACCATTAGCATATAGGATGTCATTAGGGGTAGACTAATGCTGGGATGATTGACTCCTCCCTTAACCAGACAGCGTGGCCCTGGCAAAGGGATCAAGCTGTGGGGGAGGTGGGAAAGCGGGGGGGGGAAGCTAGAGAGTAGCGGCTATTATCGACTTCAGTCTATAGTGTACACATGGTACTCAAGGGCGGGTAAACCAGGCAGCTCCTTGCAGTGGTTGGGACGGCTGACACTGCCCCTTGGGCTGATAACTTTCTCATATCTATCCCCATGACTACTTTTAACATTCTGTCCCTAAATGTGAAGGGACTAAATACCCCATTAAAAAGGCAATCCCTCTTTGACGATTTGATTCTTCAGCATACCATGATTGCCTTTGTGCAAGAAACACACTTGAAGCGGAGATATGAGTACTTACTTAAACACCCTAGTTTCCCCAGACAATATTGGGCTGCTAGGCCGTTGGCCCATAAATATCTAGGGGTAGGAATACTTATCCATAAAGATCTGATATTTGATGAATTGGTTTGCCAGTCAGACCCAGAAGGCAGGTACTTAGTGCTGGTCATTGCTATTGGAGGGGATACATACACCTTGGTCAGTTCCTATGCACCTAATGCGGGGCAGGGCGCCTATATGGAAGGTCTTTCTCAGCTACTTGATTTGTGGGCAGAGGGTTATATAATCCTCGGTGGGGACTTTAATTTGACAATGGACCCCCGCCTAGATAACTCCCATCAGAACTCTCCCACCAGGCGCTCAGACAGGCAGGCGTTTCGCCGCTTTCTGCGACATCATGGCCTGGTCGATGTATGGCGGGTATGGCACCCCACATCCAGGAACTATACCTTCTACTCTAGGGTGCATAACTCTTATTCACGTATTGACTACCTGTTGGTGGATAAGGGCTGTTGTAACCAGGTTCTAGATCCGTCCCTGGGCCCAATTACTTGGTCTGATCATGGTCCCGTGTATTTAGATTTCCATTTCTCGGGGTACGACAAGGGGCGAAAATATTGGAGACTTAATGATAGCCTCCTCGAAGATGAGGCGTTCTGTACACAGTTATACGGGGACATTCAAGAATACCTGCAGTTTAATGATAATCCTGACACCTCTCCCACTACCTTATGGGATTGCTTGAAGGCGGTGATGAGGGGGAAGCATTATTGCTAGGGGGGCTTATGTAAAGAGATGCAAACAGCAAGACAAGGTTGATACGTTAATGCGTTTACAGAGGCTAGGGCGGGTGCATTCCACTACTGGGGAGGCCGATTTATTACTGCAAATCGACACGCTACGCAAGCATTTGGCAGATCTAGAGGCGGCTCAAATCGCGCATCGGCTAACTTGCAGTCAGCAGCAATACTATGAAGGGGGTAACAAATCGGGTAAACAGTTGGCACGAAAATTAAAGGTCCGTCAGGCCCAGTCAAATATTGTTAAAATAAAGGATGAAAGCGGAAAAATGTTAACTTCTAATGCTGATATCCGGCAACGCTTTCTCCGTTACTATACGGAATTATATGGGGCACAAACCACCATAAATCCCGATGAGCTGGAAGCCTATTTTCACCATCTTACATTACCCCAGGTCCCCCCTGAGACCCAGGTATTTCTTACCAGGGATATTACTGCGGCGGAAGTGACTTGGGCCATAAAATCCATGAAAGTGGGCAAGTCGCCAGGGCTCGATGGCTATACTGCCTCTTTTTATAAGAAATTTTTGGTACTATTGGTGCCCCCGCTGGTTTCCTTATTTAATTCCCTGCAGGGGGCGGCTTCGATATCCCCGGAAGATAATATGGCCGGGGTGACACTCCTGGCGAAACCAGGCCGGGACCCCACGGTGTGCGGTTCGTACCGACCCATTTCTTTAATTAATTTAGACATGAAAATATTGGCCAAAATTTTAGCCAACAGGCTTAATGTTTCTCTGCCGGACCTGGTACATCCCGATCAATCTGGCTTTATACCGGGCCGAATGGCGTCGGACAACGTCCGCAAAACGGTTGACATCATGGGGTGGGCCCGTTCCCATCAAGTCCCCCTGCTGCTATTAGCCATCGATGCCGAAAAGGCTTTCGACTATGTGCATTGGCCCTTCTTGTTCCATACCTTGCGATTATTTAATTTGGGAGATAAGTTTATTACATGGATTCAAAAACTGTATGAAGCGCCCACGGCTTGTCTCAAAATTAATGGGGGATATTCCTCTTCGTTTGCGGTTGGAAGAGGTACCCGGCAGGGGTGTCCACTGTCCCCACTGCTGTTTGCACTCTTTCTAGAACCCTTCACGCACCGTATCCGGAGTAATACTTCAATTTCTGGAGTGAGTGTGGGAGACTTTTCCTCAAAACTGTCTCTCTTCGCAGATGACATTTTGTTTACTCTCACTGACCCCCTGCAATCTTTGCGGGCAGTTTCGGAGGAGCTGGCCGCATTTGGCAGGGTCTCGGGGTTTTCGATTAACTGGGAAAAGTCAGAATTGCTAAATGTTACTGCATCATCAGAATTAATAGGCCAAATTGTAAGGGATTTTCCCTTTAAATGGGCCAAGCACCAGTTAAAGTATTTGGGGATCTATCTGGGAACGGAGCACGATCTCTTTCACTTAAACTATGCCCCACTTTTGAGGAGGATATATAAAGACCTGGAGGAGTGGGACAGATACCACATTTCTTGGCTGGGGAGATTAGCTGTCCTGAAGATGAATGTCATGCCCCGGATTATGTATTTACTGCAGACTTTACCCATTGTCATTCCTGTTAAGCTATTGGATAAATGGCAACGGAGACTAAACAAATATCTATGGAAGGGAAAAAGGCCTAGGATTGCTCTGAAAACGTTGTACCTGCCCAGATATAGAGGAGGGGTAGGCATGCCTAATTTAGCTCGATACCATGGGGCGGCCCATTTGAAAGCAGCCATAGAGTGGCATGACAGCAAAAGGAGCAAACCTTGGGTACGCTTGGAGCAGGCCCTGATAGGACCTTTTCCGATTTCCGCATTGTTGTGGCAGACCCAGGCTTCTAGGTTTCCCAGACTGCCCTTACCAGAGACAGTGCAAGCTACTCTGACCGTATGGGACCGGTGGAAGAAAGCCCTAGTGGGTTCCCAAGGCTTCTTCCATAGCACCCACTTATTTTACCACCGGGGGTTTCGGCCCGCTGGCAATCTGCGGGCGTTTAAATTTTGGATAGATAAGGGTGTTTCCCAATGGTCACATGTTTGGTCCCCCGGGGGATTGTTATCCTTTCCTACCCTTGGCCGCCAATTTCAGCTGGGTCATGCGGAACTTTTCCGCTATCTCCAAGTTAGACACTTTTTTCTTAGCAATCGGATTGAAGCTGACCTTGCAAAGGGTATTTCATCATTTGAGAGCATGTGTAGACATCCCCACATGGTAACCAAACATATTACTAATATCTATGGATTATTGAGCGATGACTTTGACCAGTCTGCGTCACATATACGAGCATGGCAATCGGACTTACAATGTACCTGGACAAGGGAGGACTGGCTGACAATTTTTCAAAGTTTACGGAAGGGATTTATATCAACACAACATATCGAAAATGGATACAAATTATACTACAGATGGTATGTAACCCCAAGTCTCATTCAGCATTACGCGCCAAACACACAAGGGCTTTGCTAGAAACTTTGCCGGGAGCGGGGCACTTTTTTCCACTTATGGTGGCAATGCCCCAAAATACAACAGCTGTGGACAACGATATCGACCTGGATTTCTACGATTTTGCATGACTGTATTCAACTCACACCAGCACAAGCACTCCTGAATGCTGAACTCCAAGATAGATCTAAATCTCATAATTATTTTATTACGTTTGTGGTGACTGCGACCAGATGTGCTATAGCACGGTGTTGGAAGGACCCTGGGGTGCCAACATTACCCATGGTTCAGGCGTTGGTTCTTCATACGCACACCCTGGGAAAGATTACCGCATTTCGCAACAAATCGTCCCTGCATTTTCACAAGGTCTGGGGTCGCTACGAACACTGGCTACGACATCCTATGGTTTCGCAGTGACCAATCATGGATAAACACAGTGACTCCTATTGGTGGAACTCAGGACTGGTGTTTTCTGGTGTTTCTGTAGCTGGTCTGGGAACGCAGATGTCATGGGGAATCTATGCTGTTGGTGGTCCGCTGTTCTGCCACGATGTTTTCTTAATCACGCCTTTGCATTTTTCTGTTCACTATCAGGCGAATTGCTGACCATGTGTCTTTCTGCTATATGATTGATGATATAGGCTAGCTTACTCTATATGGGGGGGGGGGGGGGGGGGGGGGGGAATCCAAGGGGATATACTAGAGTGAAATGGCTTCTTCGCTGGTATAATGGCACACATTGTTCACTTATGATTACATTGGACTTTGTACGTGTTGCACAGCTGTTTTATATTTTGCCAATAAAAGTTACAAATTAAAAAAAAAATTAAAAAAAAAATAAAAAAAATAAAAAAAACATAGCTATTAAAAAACATATAATTTAACTTAAAAACATCAAAATATACAGAACCACAAACACAAAAAGGACAAAAGAGAATAATTGAATCATGAAGAATAAATTAAACAAGAGAATGTAAGATTCTCAAAACAACCCACTGACTAAGATGTGAAAAATATAATTTTTTTTATCTGTACTCTTTGTCATATGTACTAGATCAATTTTAATATGTACTAGAAAGTTTCACTTGATAGAAATGAACACCCTGTAACCAATCTTTCTTTGTTGAATTATAATTATGAATGTTACTTTGTAAACCGTTGTGATCTATACATGGAACAACTGTTTATTTATTTAGACATTTTATATACTGACAGACAGATAAAATTAAATAGTAGATCTGCAACACTAAAGTTTTTTCCTGGAGGCTTTTTGCCTTCCCTACCTTTTTTTTTTTCTCTCTTAAGCAAAGGGAAGTTGTGTAAGGGCAGAGACAATGTAACATGGCTCCCTATTTTCCTTACATGACAAACACAGAGCAACCCAGGGAGTTACTTACAAGCTTAACACACTTGAAAGGTAAATAACATTTTAAAGGGATTTTATCCCTTGCATGCTAGCTCTGCTCTTGCCAGCAGATAAATTTCCTGTATCTCCAGACCGAGTAAGTTGTGTGCCGTAGAGCTGGTCCTATGATACTCTAGCATTCATTTAATTTATTAAAATTGTCTATTTTTCATCCAAAATCTCCCATAATGAATTATAATAACAACAAATATTTAAAATAAAAACCCAGCCTGTAAAATCGATCCCAACAACTAACCCCACCATATAATTCCATAAGACAAAAATACTTCATTAACAATCTAGAAATTCCACATAAAAATTATCCAAGCCACTTGAGATCACTGTGAAAGGAAGCAGACATTTTATCATTGTGCTCTTCCAGCACCCCCCCCCCCCCCCCACTCCGACAGACCTCATCCTGCTACGATGGACTTTGAATTGAGCACTAAACCATCTGAGGTGGAAAATAGCACAGATCTACAGGGTTTTGGAATGGGTCATGTCAAGTAGATTAGCTAAAATAAAGATAAGGCTAAACCGGGAGAATCCAAGATGGCAGACAACAGTAAAACTGAATACAGCTAAAACCATAGACAGAGGTGCCTTGATTGCAGCGGTCACTGGAGCAGTGGCTCTTGATCCCAAGTTTGACGGGAAATTCAAGACGATTTTCCCCAAGCTCAATGCACTATTGGGGTGTCCTTGAAATGGCTACGCAGAGGCTGGACATGATTTAGTAGTGTGTGGTTGACTTAGAAAATGGCACCTGTGGGACAACAGCAATCATGAGTAAAACAGGGGAGCGGCTTGAGGTGATAGAAGCCAAAATAGAAGATATAAAAAAAAATTACTCTCGCTGAAACAATTTAAGATCTGTGGGGCTCCCAGAAACACTGGACGAGTCGAGGGAGTTCCTAGAGAAGTGGTTGCCGGCAGTGCTCCAGCTCCACAAGTCGCTGGGTCCGCTCCTGATAGAGCACATCGTATTGGCCCCAGGCAGGAAAATTGAGACAAGTCTCGGGTGGAAATCGCCCATTTCCTAAACTTCAATCACAAGACTGCAGTTCTATAGGCGATACGTAAGGGCCTCCAGCTTGCTATAGGAGAGAGAAAAATCCTTCTCTTCAGGATTACTCAGTTAAACTAGCTGGGCTGTGCAGAGCATTCTCCCTTATTTGCAGTATTCTTTTTCAGAAAAAGGTTCGCTTCTCGCTCCAATGTCCAACTAAACAGAGTAACCCATGCTGGCAGCAGTTCAATATATAATCACACTGGAGGAAGCATGGCATTTTCTACAGTCATTAGTGGCGAAATTACTTACCTGAATATAATTTTCCTTAGTGTAGACAGATGGACTCAGGACCAGTCGGTTATGCTCCCCTGTCAGCAGATGGAGCAAACTGACATCACAGTATATATACTCCTGCAGTGCCCTCAGCCTGCCAATATTCTCTTCAAAAGCAACTGTGGACAGACTAGCAAAAAAACTTGATTAAAAACAGGCAACCAAAACTGTACTCAACCAACAAAAACACTGAACTCAAGTAAGAACATAGGTACCCAATTTAGGGACTGGATGAACACTTACCAAGAATCCCTTGGGACCCGGAACCCCACAGGAGGACTATTGACCCAATGATTTGGCACCCAAGGGCGGGAAGCTGAGTCCATCTGTCTATACTAAGGAAAACAAAATTATCAGGTAGGTAATTTCTCCATTTCCTAGCGTGTAGCAGATGGACTCAGGACCAGTGGGATGTACCAAAGCTACTCCCAAACAGGGTGGGGGAGGGACTGCCTGCGGGCCAGTCAACACCACACATGCAAAGGCTGCATCCTCCCAGGCCTGCACATCCAGATGATAAAAACTGAAAAAAGTATGTAAGAACGACCACATCCTAGCTTGGCAGATATTGATGGGAGACAACAATCAAACCTCCGCCTATGACATTGCCTGAGCCCTAGTGGAATAAGCCCTAACCTGAGTAGGCAACGGCTTTTCCACATCCACGGCTGTGACCACCTCCTTAATCCAGCTAGCTATAGTAGCCTGCAAAGCTGGTTCGCCCCGCTTCCTTCCACCATGAAGGACAAACAGGCAATCCGTCTTTCAGAAAGGTTTAGAAACCTCCAGAAACCGCACGACAAGACTCCTGACATCCAAGGGACACAGAAGGCAATACTACTTCATGTCCCTGACCTTATCAAGGGACAGCAAGGAAAGGGACTGATTCAAATTAAATTCAAGACCACCTCAGGCAAGAAAGATGGAACAGTACACAGCTGCAACCCTCCTGGAGTCACCCGAAGGAACAGCTCCTGGCAAGACAAGGCCTGCAGCTTGGAATTTCAACACACAGAACATATAGCCACCAGAAACACTGTTTAAGGATAATAACCACAAGGAAAAGCTATGCAGCGGTCAGAATGTAGGGTCCACCAAGAAATCCAGCACCAAATTAAGACTCCACAAAGGAACCGGTAACCACAAGGGAGGCCGAAGATGCTTGACCCCTTTCAAAAAAATGGGCCACTCAGGATGAGACAACAAGGAATCACCATTTAATGGGCCTCGGAAACAGGCAAGAGCTACAACCTGTACCTTCAAGGAATTAAGGGCCAAACCTTTATTCAATCCATCCTGCAAAAAAAGTCTAGAATGATCGGGATCTGAACGAGGAAGAATACCCCTCTCCTCGCACCAGGCCTCAAATATTCTCCAAAGTAGGCTAAGGAAGTGGAGAACCTTTTAGCTCAGAGTAAGATGGCAACCACCTCAGAAGAATATCCACGCTTCAACAGGCGAGCCCTCTCAAGGGCCAACCCATTAGACACAACAGAGTTGGATCCTCGTGAAGAACTGGTCCCTGCTGCAACAGATCCATGTGCAGAGGAAAATGAAGGGGGGGGGTCTCCACCAGGAGTCTTCGCAGATCTGCATACCAGGGATGCCTGGGCCAGGCTGGTGCCACCAGGAGTATTAGCCCCCTGTGGCCTTCAATCTTGCGAATTATCTTGCCTAACAAGGGCCACGGAGAAAAGGCATAAAGCAATCTGTCTTCCAGCCAGACCTGTATGAGAGCATCTATGCCCAAGGACCACGGTTCTCTCCTACAACTGAAGAATCAAGGAACCTTCACACTGCGAGAAGTCGTCAACAGGTCTAGGAACGGAAGGCCCACTGATCCATATCAGCTGAAATGCCTCTGCTGACAACCCCCATTCTCCTGGGTCCAGATTCTCTCTGCTGAGAAAGTGTGCTCTTAAGTTATCTTTTCCTGCAATGTGAGAGGCTGAGATCATGTGTAGATGTCCTTCCGCCCATTCCATAAGTTGGTCTATTTCCTGTGATACTTGCTAGCTCTTGGTTCCTTCCCGGCGATTGATGTAGGCCATCATTATCACGTTGTCCAACATAGCGTGGACCACTTGACCCTGCCACCTGTGGCTGAACTGCAAGCTTGCCAACCAGATCATCTGGGCTTCCAAGCGACTGATGTTCCAGAGGGACTCCCTGGCATTCCAATGTCCTTGGGCCGTCAGCTCCTGACAGTGAGCTCCCCAACCTTGGAGACTCGCATCTGTTGTGAGTACCAACCAGGTCGGGAAGGACAAAGAAACTCCCTTAGATGAGGCTCCTGCAACCACCACTGGAGATGAGAGCATATTGCCATCGGCAAGTGGAGCTGAACCGAACAGTCCTGAGACTGCGGGTTCCAACGAGACAGTAGGGAGCACTGAAGACAATGCATATATGCCCTCACTCACAGCACAACTTCCAGGGTTGCTGACATCAAACCGAGAACCTGTAGATAGGACCATACTGTCGGGCGTATATTGTTCACCACCTGAGACATCAATTTCTGAATTCAAACTTTTGGCAGGAAAACTTTGCCCTGTCTTGTGTCAAACTGAATCCCAGATACTCCAAAGACTGAGAAGGCTGAAGACTGCTCTTGGACAGGTTCACCACCCAACTGAGCTCCTGCAATAGGATATCAACTTGTGCATCACCAGGTGGCTCTCTTCCTGAGACTTGGCTTGTATCAGCCAGTCGTCTAAGTAAGGGTGCACCAGGATCCCTTCTCTTCTCAACGCCACTGCTACTACCACCATAACCTCGGAAAACATTCTGGGAGTGGTGGCTAGACTAAAGGCAGTGCCCAAAACTGATAATGGCACCCCAACACCGCAAACAGAGAAAATGGTGTTCCAGATGGATAGGAATATGAAGGTAGGCCTCAGACAGATCCAGGGAAGTCAAATTATATTCGACTGCACTACCATTATCACAGAGCATAAGGTTTCCATGCGAAAATGAGTCATCGTCAAATGACGGTTGATACTTTTGAGATCCAGGATGGGATGAAACAAACCCTCCATCTTGGGCACAACAAGATAATGGAATAGCACCTCATACTTGACGTGGGTACTGGAACCACAGTCCTCAGCCTGAGGAGCCTTTGAAGCGTAGACTCTACTGCCTACTTCTTCTGCGGGGAGTGGCAAAGAGACACTATGAACATGTCCAGAGGAATACTGCAAAATTCCAGGGCATTTCCTTTTTGTATCACCTACAGGATCAACTGGTCCGATGTAATCTCGACCCATCTCTAATAAGAGAGAGTGTGACGCTTTCACCGGTCCGTACACAGTCAATTGCATCAGTTCCAGGGTCCAATCCCTGAATGAGCTTTCCTGACCACTCAAAAACTCAAATAGAAGTTCAAGGTTATTTATCTTTCCCAGTCCTCAGGCAGGGTTTGAACCCTCCCGGCCTGGATGGAAGGCAGAAGCCCTCCCCACTGAGCCAGCGACTCAATCTCCAAAGGCTGGCTTCAGAAGTTCATCTCAAGTCCAAAGTCTGGCCCCATGGGCCTAACTGCCACCTCCCTCCGTACCTCTGGGATATCAATTCTTCCCCAAAGGTACAACCACCCACTGGCAGTCTCTCAAACAATATCCTTAAGTAGGCACATCCAGATAGTCACACAGCCTGTATCTCCCGGCTCACCTTCCTGGAAGTCACACCAGTCATCCATCTTCCATCTAAGCAGGAGCACCAAAGTTCCAGTCTGGCAGAGCGGCAGGTAGCATGGTCCTTCTCCTTCAGTCCCCAGCAGGAGACTGAAATTGCTGGGTTAGGGAGTCTCTTTTATACTCTGTAACTCCTCCTCCTCTGCCAGCTGATTGGCTCTGAGGAAGTCCCACCCTTAACCTCCCACACCTGTGTGTTTGTCTCTATGGTTACAGGGGAAGCCAGTGTATATCCTTGACTCTGTGTCACCTGGGTTTTCTTCCCCCTCCTTCTAGAACTTTGGTTCCAGGGAGTTTTTTGTTCCTGGCGTTATTCTACCTACTCAGACTGGCATAGTGACCCCGTCACAGAAAGGCATCCCCCTATCTCTTGTTCCCAAAGGTGGGTCAGCAAACCTTCATTGGGAAGCTCAGAAAGATCTACCACACAAGCCCGCTCCTCTCTTGGGCTGTCTGGGTCAAAAGGACTGAGACCTACCAAAAGGCCGTGTCCTCTGTAGGGACAAAACCGCCTGGAACCCCAGAGATGATCCCTCATACTAAAGGGGCGCTGCATTTGCTTCTTAACCTCTGGCAACCGAGGGACTGGTGATTTGCCCCACTTACTGGCCAGTTTCACAAGCAAGCCTTTAAAAGTCATTTTCATAAGATTAGCTTTGGAGGCTGTGTCAGCTGACTAATTTTGCAACCATAGCTGACGCCAGGCCTCTACTACCGAAGTCACTCTTCTGGCCGAGGTATGGACCAAATTGCAACCCGTGTCTGCTAAAAAAAAAATAAACCAGCAGCGGGTTCCATGACCGCTCTGGAATTCCTTCCAGCATCATCAACTTCCTAAGAGAGAAGCAGACAAGATCATGCCACAAGGGCACAACAGGAAGCTATCTGTAAAGTCATTGCCACTGCCTCAAAGGCTTGTTTAAGGATGGCCTCAATCCTCCTATCATACACATCCTTCAAGGCTGCTCCTCCCTCCACGGGAATAGTCGTCCGCTTAGAGATGGCAAATACCAGAGCATCCACTTTGGGAAGACGCAAACCCTCTCTCACAGCTGGATCCAGGGGGTACAGGCCTTCTAACATCCTACCCCCTTTGACATTTGCCTCTGGGGTGTCCCATTCAAGATCACTCAATTCCTGAATGGTGTCCATAACAGGGAAAAAACAAGAGGCTTTATGCAAGGAAACCAAAATGGATTCTTCTTCTGCTCAGACAAGGAATCCGAACCAGCAATACCCAGTATCTTCAAAGTCTGGGAAATCAGGACTGGCAGCTCATTTCTATGAAAGAAATGTAACATGGTCCGATAACGTTCCAGCCCCAGAGGAATTTCCCCATCTTCAAGGGAATCAGGATCTGCCTCATCAGTGCCATCCGGTTCCTGTTGGGAATATCCACAATACACAGAGGCATGGCCCGGCGCTTAACCATAGGACTGGAAGAGGGAGGGTCCACCAGCTGAGGATCCGACCTGACAGGATTGGGCGAAGCTGAAGACTGTTCCTAAAGAAAAGCTTGTAAACTCTGGAGAAAAAAAAAAAACTCCACCCAAGAAAAAGCAGCCAGATCCCTTCCAAACACAGAAGGAGGAGGAGGAGGAGAAGAAACACCAAGGAATGTATTAATATTTCATAGTAAAAACCAAATATGTTGTGTTTGCAGTGGACGCAGGATGCTTTTTTGCAGGAATCTAAGTCTTATAGCAAGGAATTCGGATGGACATCTAATGGACTACCTCCGGCTTTTTCATAAGCGTGCTTAAACAGAGTTATTTAGTACAATATATGGAATATAAGGACCTTACATCCGCATGAGGTGCTGTATACAGGCAACACCGCTTTCATTATTCAACCGCCCCTGAAGCATCTAGATAGAGCACAACTCGGCCTGAGTTGGGCTTTTTACTATGAAATATTAATAAATTCCTTGGTGTTTACCGATCTTCTTCTTCATGTGGTCGCATGCACAGAAGCGCATGAAAACACCGCCTCAGCCTACCATGAGGCGCGCAGGCAAATAGCCTAACTGCAGGGCCTAGGCCACCAGGACCACTCAACCCGCCAGGCTGCCCAGTTCCCAAAGTACCAACAGGAGCAGGAACTACGTCAGAACAGCACACCGAGCAGAGACTGAAGGAAGTCCTACGAAGCCCTCTGAATGTCTTTGTTTCCAAAGGTAAAACTTCTTCCTTCCCTTTTTTTTTTTTTTAAAAACCAAAAAAACAAAACTCAGCACTACCGGCTTAGACAGAGATTGTATAGCTTAAAGGCAGCGGGTGCCTTCTGCACCCGCTGCCTTTAAGCTATACAATCACCTAAGTCCACGCCAGGAAACCCAGCTACCAGACCAAGGCACACATCTGAGGGACCATGGAAATCACCTCAGAAATTCTCAACTGGGAGAGAGAACCCTTGGTATCACCGCATGAGAGCAGAGCTTTTCTCCATTTAAATTTAAAATTCTCCTTCCAAAATCTGAAGCAATCCTCATAGGAAGATGCACATCGACCATCTGCTGGAGACGGAAAATACTGGCATGCTGGGGTCACTGCAGGGCTATAAATACTGTGACATGAGCTTGCTCTGTTCTCTATATGCTGGCAGGGGAGCATAACCCACTGGTCCATAGTCCATCTGTCTACACGCTAGGAAAGAGAGGATTGACCAACTGCCACCAAGAACAGGGTCTACGTGGCTTCCATCACTGACTATAATTACAACTGTTAGGGGGTATGGTAGCATTATCATTAAACGTCTGGGTTTTGGAATACAATGCCAGTGAACATTTGAGTCTGAGTTACACAGTTAAACACAAATTTATATTCATGGCCCTAAAAGAGCTACATGAGACAATAATATTCTAGGACTCTCAGAAGCTACCCATCCAGTGTGTTCTCTTACTTTTTGAAGTGTTCTACCTGACTGGAACAAATGCAGGACATGGGGACGAGTTGAGACAAAGAATCATAGGCTGGCCCAACCGCAACAGCGGCTGCCCATGGTGGTCTGCAGTTGCGAGGGGCTCCAAAGCTGTGTTTGGCCTTGTTTTGCTCCCTATCCCTGGTAACTGTGTTCACTTTTCTCTTTTGAGCAGTTGGGGGGGGGGGGGGGGGTGGCTGGTCTTATTGCTATGACTGTGAATATCATAGTTTCAGTTCTTCATCACTGTATCATAGTACCATACGTTTAAAAACGACAAAAATATACCTCAGAAATGGCATCACAAACTTGTCTCCTCTTGGACCTGCAGGAGCGGGCAGCTGCAGCACTGCTCCCATACTGTGGGAAAAACTTCTGGTTTTCACTGCACGCTCTGTTGTATGAATGCTTTTTTTGATACTGCGGTGTTGGGGGTAGGGAGCCCCCCCTAGCATCATGTACGTGTTCACCTCATGAAGGAGAATGTCCTGACTGAGGAGGAGCAATGGGGATGGCGGATGCGCAACAGGGCAGGTAAGAGATGGAGGAAGCTAAATATGAACATGGAGGGGGAGTTGGGTTGTATGGATTTGATATCTTGTGAGGGAAAGATTTCAAATACTGGATACCACCTGTCTGCCCGGATTGTTTTTATAGGGACAAAGGGCCAATGGTGAAGTCCAGAGGGCTGCCATGGGCTGAAGGTGTCCCTTCTCAGCACAGGTTACTGCTGAGAAGATCACTTTAAAGAAAGTGTCTCTATTAGTAAAAGGAGTATTGGAATCGTCTCTTGGAATGTTTCTGGTCTAGGTTCCCAAATTAAACAACAAAAGATATTAAAATTCAAAGAGAGACCCCAGACAGACATAGCTCTGATACAAGAAATGCATTTAAATGACAAAGCATAGTAAGTTGTGCAGGTGGTGGGTTGGAGAAGCCTATTGGGCCTCCTTGGGAACACAAAGCTGGCATTGCAATTTTAGTAAATAAAACCCTGTCCTTCCAGATTACAGCAACCATCAAAGACCCGGGAAGTCGATTCCTTATTCTCAAGGAAGCTTCTAACCCTTTGTAATGTCTATGCTCCTAACAGTTATAGCCACATTTTTTTTTTTTTATGAATCTCTCGCACAATCCGAGATTCATAGTGTGGTCCCATTTCCTTGGTGGTGATTTAAATCTAGTGCATGACCTGCTACTGGACAAATCTCAACCTGAGACAGCTGGAAAGATAATGGTCACAAAGGAACACCCCTTTTATGTAAATATTTGGACCTACTGGATGCATGGTGCATCCTTTTTCCAACTGAGCTTAATTACATGTTTCACGGGCGCATGCACCTCAATGTCGAATTGACTACCTCCTACTATCTACCTCCACAATATTTTCCAAAGCATCTGGCACTAAAATTGGAACCCTTGAGATCTCAGACCACACGTTTATCTGGGCAGACATTTGGAGAGGAAAAAGACAATGGAAGTTCCAAGCTTATGTAGCCAGAGATCCTGGATTTCAGGCTTTGCTGGAGCATCAGGAAAATAATAAGAGAGACAGCAAAGTTAGTGCTCTGGGGCGAGAAAGCTGCCTTTTGATACACAGATGTGAGGTTATGGATTCTAAAGTACTATGCCTGGAGCAGAAGGTTTGCAAAGATAGAAAGCTCCTTGCTAAACAGCAAACAGATTTGTTAAGGACTAATTATCTCTCATCTTTGATGGCTCTCAATTCATTGATCCATCAAAGACAGAAGTTCATGTTTTATTATAAATACCAATTATTTCAATATGATAACAAGACAGGTAAACTGTTGGCCTCATTGGCCAAGCATAAATTAGGCACCAAATACATCGCTGTAGTTCATGACAAGGGGACTGAAATAGTCAACTGAGAGGTTTCAGAATATATTCCTTGATCACTTTCAGCAGCCATAGGATGCTAGGGAATACTTTTTTCAGAAGATCACTCGTCTGCAACTCATGACTTCACAGCTAGAAGTGATGAATGCTCCAATCTGAATGCAAGAGATCCAACATGGAATTCAGAAAGTGCCCTTTTATAAAGTGTCATGGATGTGAGCCTTTGGGCTGTGGCGTGGTTGACGCAGCCTAGCAGGCTAACCTGCTACGCCATGCCAACAGCTAGTGGAATCGCCTTTATTGGGACAGGAACTGGAGCTTCACCTATACCAACCCTATTCCTCACAGGTTGAGCCCTTGCGCTCCGGGGGCAGACAAGTCTTAGGCAGAAGTCCTGTAAGGGGTGGTCAGACGAAGTCAAGATACAGGCGGCGGTCAAGGCAGGTAGTGATCCAGGAGAGAAATCAGAATTCAAGGCAGAGGTCAGAACCGTAGAATCGGGCTAAGACGCGCAAGGCAAGGCAAGACTCCAATAACCAGATCAAAGCAGACAGACAGGGCAAGACAGTGAGGTAAGGCACAAAGAACTAGCAACATGTACTGCAAACAAGGCAAGAATACCTATTACTGAGGCATCACAAAATAACAGCAGAGAAAGACCAAGTGGCAGATTCACTCTGCTCAATTTGAGTCTCTTCATCTCTGGTCTCTTCCATTGTGTAGATGAGCATACACATTCCCATTTCCCAAACCAACACCATCTTCTCCTAAGCCCCCACTTACCCTTTCAACCCTGCTCTCCCCATCACCCTCCACAATTAAGAACATAAGAACATAAGAAAATGCCATACTGGGTCAGACCAAGGGTCCATCAAGCCCAGCATCCTGTTTCCAACAGTGGCCAATCCAGGCCATAAGAACCTGGCAAGTACCCAAAAACTAAGTTTATTCCATGTTACCATTGCTAAAGGCAGTGGCTATTCTTTAAGTGAACTTAATAGCAGGTAATGGACTTCTCCTCCAAGAACTTATCCAATCCTTTTTTAAACACAGCTATACTAACTGCACTAACCACATCCTCTGGCAACAAATTCCAGAGTTTAATTGTGCGTTGAATAAAAAAGAACTTTCTCCGATTAGTTTTAAATGTGCCCCATGATAACTTCATGGAGTGCCCCCTAGTCTTTCTACTATCCGAAAGAGTAAATAACCGATTCACATCTACCCGTTCTAAACCTCTCATGATTTTAAACACCTCTATTATATCCCCCCTCAGTCGTCTCTTCTCCAAGCTGAAAAGTCCTAACCTCTTTAGTCTTTCCTCATAGGGGAGTTGTTCCATTCCCCTTATCATTTTGGTAGCCCTTCTCTGTACCTTCTCCATCGCAATTATATCTTTTTTGAGATGCGGTGACCAGAATTGTACACAGTATTCAAGGTGCGGTCTCACAATGGAGCGATACAGAGGCATTATGACATTTTCCGTTTTATTCACCATTCCCTTTCTAATAATTCCCAACATTCTGTTTGCTTTTTTGACTGCTGCAGCACACTGAACCAACGATTTCAATACGTTATTCACTATGACACCTAGATCTCTTTCTTGGGTTGTAGCACCTAATACGGAACCCAACATTGTGTAATTATAGCATGGGTTATTTTTCCCTATATGCATCACCTTGCACTTATCCACATTAAATTTCATCTGCCATTTGGATGCCCAATTTTCCAGTCTCACAAGGTCTTCCTGCAATTTATCACAATCCGCTTGTGATTTAACTACTCTGAACAATTTTGTGTCATCTGCAAATTTGATTATCTCACTCGTCGTATTTCTTTCCAGATCATTTATAAATATATTGAAAAGTAAGGGTCCCAATACAGATCCCTGAGGCACTCCACTGTCCACTCCCTTCCACTGAGAAAATTGTCCATTTAATCCTACTCTCTGTTTCCTGTCTTTTAGCCAGTTTGCAATCCACGAAAGGACATTGCCACCTATCCCATGACTTTTTACTTTTCCTAGAAGCTTCTCATGAGGAACTTTGTCAAACGCCTTCTGAAAATCAAAGTATACTATATCTACCGGTTCACCTTTATCCACATGTTTATTAACTCCTTCAAAAAAGTGAAGCAGATTTGTGAGGCAAGACTTGCCCTGGGTAAAGCCATGCTGACTTTGTTCCATTAAACCATGTCTTTCTATATGTTCTGTGATTTTGATGTTTAGAACACTTTCCACTATTTTTCTGGCACTGAAGTCAGGCTAACCGGTCTGTAGTTTCCCAGATCACCCCTGGAGCCCTTTTTAAATATTGGGGTTACATTTGCTATCCTCCAGTCTTCAGGTACAATGGATGATTTTAATGATGTTACAAATTTTTACTAATAGGTCTGAAATTTCATTTTTTAGTTCCTTCAGAACTCTGGAGTGTATACCATCCGGTCTGGGTGATTTACTACTCTTCAGTTTGTCGATCAGGCCTACCACATCTTCTAGGTTCACCGTGATTTGATTCAGTCCATCTGAATCATTACCCATGAAAACCTTCTCCATTACGGGTACCTCCTCAACATCCTCTTCAGTAAACACCGAAGCAAAGAAATCATTTAATCTTTCCGTGATGGCCTTATCTTCTCTAAGTGCCCCTTTAACCCCTCGATCATCTAACGGTCCAACTGACTCCCTCACAGGCTTTCTGCTTCGGATATATTTTAAAAAGTTTTTACTGTGAGTTTTTGCCTCTACAGCCAACTTCTTTTCAAATTCTCTTAGCCTGTCTTATCAATGTCTTACATTTAACTTGTGCTACATATATCCTTCTATTTCTTCTTCCTGTTTCTACTCACCAGCCCATTACCACCATGCTTTATGCCTACAATGGTGCACCACCACTTACCTTTACTGCATTTCCACCTCCTTTAGGACCTTGTGCCTTTTTATCAGCGCTGTCGCTCCCTGATGCGCCACCTTCCCAAAACATAACATATCTCCGTTACTTACAAGCAGCAGCATTAGTTGCAGTATTATCAAAATAATCCTATCAATAGTTAAACCCATCAGCTTGTCCATTTTACCATTTTATGTCTGGCTTCATTTTTCACTCCTGACACAAACTGTAACTTAAATTTCAGAAAGCTCTTTGGTCCCACTCCCAGAGGTGGTGGTAGCCCAATGGGGACCCTAAACAGAACTCTTGGAGGTGTTGTCCAAAACTCCTGTTAAGAAGACATCGGCAGAAGCAGGAAGCAGCAGCCATGCAGGAGTGGGTGGAGACTAAGTGGACCCTGGCTCACATGGCATTTGCTCACTAACTGCTACCTCTTCCCCCAGTTTAGCTATAGGGGTGAAAATCCAGTGAAAAATAACAAAAAGTATGACTGGGAGCCCTCTTTGGTTACTAAGGGTCCTAAGAAATCCTTTGTTTACTTATGCAGACCATCTCTGCCCACTCTTTCGGACTAACCTAATAATTTATGCTGATGTCCTACATAGTTTTTTTTTATAAACCTATCAATCTCTCAAATTAGGCTAACAGATCCTCACTGTACATTGAATAAACCACAATTGTGAGGAATTTCAAAGTCTTTAATAATTTTTTCTTTTTATATTAAGGGAATTAGTATCAGATTTTAACATGCTCACATATATACAGTCATTTGGCTCTTGCCCGCTCATTGCATGAGCCAAATGACTGTATATATGTGAGCACGTTAAAATCTGATACTAATTCCCTTCATATAAAAAGAAAAAATTATTAAAGATTTTGAAATTCCTCACAATTGTGGTTTATTCAGTGTTTAGATAGGTTTATGACATCACATGATATGATAACAGCTGAAGAGGCAGATCATTTGTGAAAAGTCTTTTAAAAAATAGTGGTTTAATATCTATATACATGCATACATATACATTTATTATTTTGCATCTTCCAGAGAAAAGGAGTCTAGGAGCTTTGCTTTGGTCAACTATTTTCAGAAACTCTTTGTCTCTTAACCACCTCCCTCATTATTGCTGCTGCGACCACGTTTACCCCTTCTCGCTAGAGTTCCCATCTAGTGTAATTATTTTCTCACAATAAACTAGGCCAGTCCTTGTTTTATCTGAGCGGCATACTGAGACTTTTAGTTCTGATTTTCTTAGGGAAAGCAGGACTACAGTTCCAGGCGGATGACGATCTTATAACCAGTACCTGATCAGTCTGTTCTGAAAAGAAAAATGGAATTTAGTAGGGGAGGATTCTACTGCCAGATCGGCGTTAAATATTGCAGGGAATAAACCTCCATCTCCTCTACCCCAGCAACAGACCAGTCAGAAAACTACAACTCCAAGGCCTCACCTCGGCATTCATCTTACCTTTCCCGGCCTTACCACCACCCTTCCCTTTGGGGGGCATAATCGAGAACACAGCTAAACCCTGACGCCACACCGTATCAAAACGAAAACAGCCTTGAAACGTAGCTTCCGATTGGCCGCAACAGATTTTCCCTCGAGGTAGGCCTCACAACAAGATTCCTGATTGGTCATCAGAGTAGCTCTTGATTGGTCGCCACAAATATCAAGTCTGATTGGCTACCCCTGTCACTTCCTGCTTGGACATAACAGATATAGATATCAAAGAGGGTTGATTGTTTTCGCCTGTCTTTCTTTCCACTTCAGTAGATCCAGTGGCATCTACATACTAAATTTTTTTATTTGCTTTATATCGCCACACTAAGTGTTTGTCTCGTTTGTTTTTTGGGTTTTTTTAAATAGTACTATGACAGCGCATCACTAACCCCATCAAGTAGCACTCCAATTCAAGTACCTCTTACACAGTCGCCCTAATACAATTTAAACTACAGTATTATGGACCATTTTTAAGTAATACATAAACAAATAAACCTGTGTGACTAGATCCTAAGGCTGGGTTTACCAGAAATATAGCATTCCCTGCCGGTCGTGCACATAACAGGTGCACTGCATACTGGGAAGATCTGCGCGTAACCTTAAAAACATAAGATTTGCCATACTGGATCAAACCAAAGATCTATCAAGCCCAGTATCCTGTTTCCAACAGTTGACAATCCAGGTTACAAGTACCTGGCAGGATCCCAAGGGGTGGACTGATTCCATGCTGCTTATCCCAAGAGCGAGCAGTGATTTTCCTCAAGTCCACCTTAGTCATGGTTTATGGACTTTGCTTGTCCAAACCTTGTTTAAATCCAACTATACTAATAGCTTTTGCTATCTCTTCTGGCAACAAATTCCAGAGTTTAATTATGTGCTGAGTGAAAAAAAAACATTTTGTTTTAAATGTACCACTTAGTAACTTTATTGCATGTCTCCTAGTCTTTCTACTTTTTGAACGAGTAAACCAATTTACATTCACACTTTCCATTCCATTTGTTATTTTATGGACTTCTATCATATCTTCCTTTCTCTAAGCTGAAGAGCCCTAACCTCTTTAGCATGGAATAGACTTAGTTTTTGGGTACTTGCCAGGTTCTTATGGCCTGGATTGGCCACTGTTGGAAACAGGATGCTGGGCTTGATGGACCCTTGGTCTGACCCAGTATGGCATTTTCTTATGTCTTATGTCTTATATCCATCAAAATGAATGTCCTACCCAGGTTGGAATACTTATTTCAATCTCTTCCCATACCTATATCCAATGTGATTCTTAAAAAATGGTAACAGATTTTTTCCTATATCTGGCGGCGTCGACCACCAAGGGTATCCCAAATGATTATGTATTGTCCTAAGTTGAGGGGCGGGCTGTGCATACCCAACTTACGATGGTATTATGCAGCAGCTCAACTTAGGGCGGTTCTGGATTGGCATAGAAAGGGGGAAAAAACAATGGGGGGTAGTTGAACAGTTTCTGGTGGGTAGAATGCCACTTCGTACCCTCATGTGGCTGCCTCGGGAGTCATGGATCCCATTACGACACATTCCTATGCCAGTCGAAACCACACTTTCCATATGGGAGACGTGAAAGAAACATTTAGTGGGGGACAGAAAATATTTCTATAGCTCCAGTATTGTCGCTAATACCCTCTTACAGAAGGGGGGGGGGCAGTTGAACTCTTTTCAAACATGGGAAGCAAGAGGAATCACTAGCTTCGGACATCTCTGGGTGCAGGGAACTATAATCTCGTTTCAGATGTTGCAGGAGCAATACCAGCTATCCCCAAATGATGTTTTTGCATATCTACAGGTCCGGCATCTATTTTTAATGGAGGGGATTAGCAAGGACCTAGAGTTGGGGAAAACCCAATTTGAGCATTGGTGTGACCATGCAGACTCCTTAAAAAAGGGAATCTCCCGGTCCTACAATTTTCTCAATAAGGAACCCACTGTCAAGCCGGCCTACATGAAAGCATGGGAAGCTGACATTGGTAAATTGGCCACAGAGGATATCTGGGATAGTATTTTCATGGCTATTAAGAAAGGATCTGAATACACTCCTTTAGCTGAAAATTGTTATAAGATATTGCTTAGGTGGTACCTTGCTCCTGATAAAATCCACAAATTTGCGTCCTCCCATAGTCCCTTATGTTGGAAGGGATGCGGACAAATAGATACATTCTATCACATGTGGCGGTCCTGTCCCAGGGTAGCCAATTTTTGGTCCTGCATTATGCAAATTCTCACCCAAATCATAGGGACCTCAATTGTACTGAAACCTGAGAATGTTCTCTTAAATTTACCCATAGCTATTACACCTGACCAATGGAAATTGGCACATCTTATTTTAATTGGAGCCCGGTGTGAGCTGGCAAAATTGTGGAAAACTAGTAATCTACCTTCTGAGGATAGTGTAAGGCAAAGATTACACAAATTATGGAAGACTCACTTGGGGATAGCTACGCTAAGAAACCTTAAACAGGGGAGTGTGAAGATATGGGATCCCTTGGAGCAATGGTTCACCCGATGATGTTGATGGTAGCTACTTTGCCCTGTTTTTTCTAGGCACATCCGACCAGAATATGTTGGTTATCTCTCCAAATAGACCCTTGGGCCGATCGGAACCAGGAGATGGAATACCTTAGAGAGGTAGAGACACCGGTTCCAACCGGGAGGCGGCGAAGATAGGCTCGCGGACAGCTGAGAGGAAGACATGAAGGGCCCTATGCGACCAAGGGCCAGGAGGAGAGGCTGACCCGGTGGAAGAGGATCTTCGCCCTGGAAGCCGGTACTCCCCCGAGAGGAGCTCGTAGGAGTCCGGCCGCTGGGACTTAGGCGATTCACCCTGGAAGCCGGTGTCCCCCCGGGAGGAGCCCGTAGGAACCCGGCCGCTGGGACTTAGGAGATCTCTACCGACGGAGTCGTTGCTCACCAGGCCAGGGTCAGGTGCCGGAGAATCGCCGTCAGCCAGTCCGCGTCTAGAGCCAGGGGATCGTCGTCAGCCAGTCCAAGTCAAGAGCCAGAGAAGTACCGAAAGCCAAGCCGAGTCGAGAGCCAGAAGTCACCGAAGCCAAACCAGAGTCAGGAGCCAGGAAGAACCACAAGGGTCCTTTCCTTATCAAGATACTTCTCCTCATCTGATTTGATTAATCTGCCTATATACCACTTACATGAATGACTATGTTGTATTATGCAATGGTATTTAATCTTCTTGTTTATATCCATGGGTAATTATAACGATAACCAAGGGTAGAGCTCGGGAGTGGGGAGGGAAAGGAGGGAGGGGGTATAAAGGAAATAAAGGGAACGGAAAGAGCAAGAGCAGTGGATGAAGAACACCGTGAATGGACATTTGGCATACCACTGAAAGACATGACAGGCCGACGATTGTTTTGTTCAATGATTTATTGTTAATATACTAAACAGCATTGTTGGGTTTGTTATATGTATGAAAAATCAATAAAGTATAAATTAAAAAAAAAAAAGATTCCTAATACGAGTTAGCAAGGAATCCTCCATGCTGATCTCTCTATGTTACCAGACGCTTCCGCTCTGTGTACTCTTGCTCCAGGACGACTTACGTACCTGCTCCACGGGGGCCTTGCCTCGCTCCTCTACACCCTCCAGGGTTATCTGCTACCAACAAGGATGCCTAAGGTACCCACTCCTCGGGGACCTTGCCTCGCTCCTGTCTAACCTCTGGGGTTGCCTACCACCTACAAGGATGCCTAAGGTACCCGCTCCTCGGGGGCCTTATTTCATCCTGAACCGCCGCTCCTCAGGGGTTCTCTCCTACTACAACTGCCAGCATCAGAGTGAGTACTACCGCTCCAGTTCTGTCTCTGCATTGTCTCATCTCTCCATAGATCCTCGGCCTACCCCGCACTGTGGACCACTATCGGATCTTCTCTCACTGGCCTTTCCATCTAGGCCTGGGTTCTCGGCCTACCCCACTTCATGGACCACTACCGGACCCATCTCCCTCTCGGGACCTGGTGAGACTGTGGAACTGCCTTTTCCACTCTGCAGCCTTCAGATGGAACATTGCCATCAGACATCTCCTCTTCTGGCTGGGATCATTACCCGTTCCTCGGGTTACCATCTACATTGCAGTATAATAAAAACTAACTTCTCTGTGTCCATCTCTGCTCGGAGCTAGCCTCCCTGCAGGGCTCCACCCTGGGGAGGTGCCATCTCTTGCAGCGACCAAGGGCCCATGCCTCAATGTCCAAAGTACAACAGTTGCAACTGGTGTGGCAGGATGAAATGGAAGAAATGTTGAAGAGGAAGAAGTAAGATAGAGGTAAGGAGGAGGAGGCGATAACAGGGAGAGGATGACAGATCAGGTGTAGAGAGTTAAAAGAAGGCTTTTAGTGTGAGAGGGGATCAGTTGGAGGGATGTACAAAAGGTGGGAAGGGGTGAGAGGAGCTGGGGGATACAACAGAGGATCAGCTGGAATGGGAGGAGGTCCTCTGGAATGGGTGGAAGTTGAGAGAAGAGTACTCCTGGAGTATGGAGAGCATGATCGTGGAGTAACTGTTGGAGACAGACCACCCCCTGCTGATTGGTTTTGGTTATTGTCTTGTGGTCACATTAGCTAAAAGTTTGGGAAGCCCTGATTTAGAATTTAACTGGCTATATACTTAATATAGCCGATGAAGAAGAAGAAAAAAAAAATAGCCAGCAGGCCTTTCGTCCTCAACCCACTACAAGAATAAAAACTATGTGAGAATATATCTTCTGATCCTGGCCTCTACCCGCAAAAGAATTAAACACCGTGGGCCATAGCAGCACAATACCTCTGCTGCCCCCGCCCCCAAAGCAATTTAAAATTTAAAGAATGGATCCAGGCCTTTTCTCCCCCATTCCATCTGGCCCACCTACCACAAACCCGCCCCACCTGAAACCCTCACCAAACCCTGTCTGGAGGTCTGTACCATGTTCCTGGAGGTGTTCTGGATTGCTCTAACAACAACACCAGTAGTCAACGCTACTAACCTTGCTATCAGGTAAAAGTTATGATGCTTTTGAGAGATTTTTTTGTATGTTTGTTTATGTTTGGGATTTTATCAGGAGCAAGCCGCACATTTTACTCTCGGAAATTAACGCCAAGGGCAGGCATTAACCTTAGAAAGCACCGGGAAAGTGTACAGAAAAGCATAAAAAAATGCTTTTCTGTGCACCCTCCAACTTAATATCATAGTGATATTAAGTCGGAGGCACCAAAAATAAAAAAAAAAATCTGTCCGCCAGTCAGCGGGTTCGAAAATGGATGCTCAATTTTGCTGGTAAAATTAAGCATCGGCAGTCGGACCCACTGACAGCCGCCGTCAGTGCCGATGCTTAATTTAAATTGAGAAACGCGCCCCCAGGAGAAGTGCCTGGGCACACGTTGGGAAAGCGGGCGCTCCTGCATGTTTTACTGAATCAGCCAAAAAGTGAGGTTTTGGAGGTGATCTAGGATTTGGGGGCCAGTTTTACATGCACAGCCAGATGTACGAACAGCAGAGTACACATTAGTGAATATTTGATGTGATTTGGAACAAGAAAAGGAACACAAAGATGAAATTTCTACAATGTACTCTCGCCCAAACTTAATAGCACCTAGGTAGCGAGTGCCCCACCAAAACTTCACCTCGACTTACTAGTTGACCCTCCTATAGTGGTATAAATAGTTGCCTGACCTGAGAGAGTTGTAAAGAGGTCTCGCTCTCTCTCTCTCCTGTGAAAATACGAGTCATACATTTTTCTATATATAAACAGCCTATTTGAATAAAATCCCTATGATTTTGGTGTACTGTACGGCATCACATAATAAAGGTTTTTCTTAAAATCCCTATGATTTATATAAATCCCAGTATAATAATTACAATACACTATCCATAAATACCATATATTATAAAAAAAAATGACAAATTAAATTACCTAATGCATATTACACCCCTATATACCTCCTAATCAAATTATTATTCTCTCATGAACACACACACACACGTGGCATGCTGGGAGCATGATGAACGTCATCACGTCCGGTCATTTTTTAAGAAAATGCCACTACCTTTTGTTATGTTATTGTGCGAAATACGCGCGTGTCTTTGCTTCCTAAAGTGCACGGACTGAAGGGTCCAGACTAATTTTGCGCGTGCGCATGGCCATGGTGATGTCATTCTGTGCCTGGAGCTGCCTCCTCCTTAAAGGGAACGGAAAAGCAAGAAACCATTTTCCAGTGAAAATTGTTATAATTCGTGGAGTTCCCGCCGTCCATAGCAGTGACTGCAGTTTTTGGATTCCCGGCCTGATGTGCTGCAGATTAGTGGGGACAGGAATCCGGATAAGAGGAAATCTGGCCCTCGCCAAGTGACATCCAGGAAAGTGCAGCTGGAGCTCGGCAGCAGGTTAGGCTTAGTGTTTGCCCCTTCTCTGAGTCTCTCGGTTCGGACCGGTTGGCAACTGTCCAGTAACTAGGATCCACCTCCAAGGCAGTGTTGGGAGCAATCCTGGAGAAAATTCCCAGGGGATTCTCAATAAAAGAGGGGATATCAAATAGTGAGTTACATCCGGTTTTTATTTTTACCTGTTTTATAGCAGTGTAATTATATGAACACGTACCCTATAAAATTACCCCAGCCACGGAGTCAGAAAAATGTGAAATGCACTTGTATAATATTTACATTAAAAAAGCATTCACTTGTTCAGTTTGATGTTTTCTCTCCTACATACAGGCTTAAGCCAGAAGAATTGTATCTATAGCAAGACTATCCATACCACCAGTGCATTTCGGAAACTTGTTTACATCATATGCTTCGGGTCACCTTTAATCATAAAGTCTTGCTTTGTGTGTCTTATTTTTTTTTTAAACTTTTTAGTAACTGCACATAAAAATTAAAAATCATAGGAAGAAGAACCAATTTATGAATATGGCGCATTGAAAAAACATCTCTTTGCAGATAGAAGTAATTGGTTCTTCTTTCTATGATTTTTAATTTGTATGTGCTGTTTCTAAAAAGTTGTTTTGGTTTTTTTTTAGGAACTCATAGCAATACTTAATGATTAAAGGTGACCCGAAGTATATGAAGTAAACAAGTTACCAAAATGCAAGGGTGGTATGAGTAGTCTTGTTATAGATACTTCTGGCTTAAGTTTGCATTTATGAGAGAAAACAACAAATTTGAATAAGTGAATGCTTTTTAGATAATTATTCACACATACATACCATTAATATGTTCTAAACAATAAAGTAAACCATGTCAGCTTTTTAAAAATAAGTCACAGATATGCTGATTTTAAAATTGTCAGGTTTAGCTCATGTCCTTTCATTTGTAGCTTATGGCCAGTTACATTCAGGTATAGTAGGTATCGCCCTGTGCCCAGAGGGTTCATCCAATTTAGGAGGGGGAAAAATGTCGAAGTTTTCCTCTGGCTGTTAAGGGAGGTACAAGGTGTACTTTAAATGACCCTGAAAAATGTATTAAGTTTAGGAGGCTGGAGTATAAATATATATGTTTTCTTAGAACCCAGATCAGCTCTGATTTCATTTCCAAGGTCTCTGAGGCAGAATCCTATGGAACCTCCGCCTTAGAATGATATTTATTCTATAAGCAACTATGTTTAAGAGACTCTTGTTAACAAGGCTTGCTTTGGGGTAGCATTTTTGCTCATTTTGTGATTGGATTTTGCAATATATTTTTGTCTATCTACTTTGCTTCTTCCCTCAATCTGAGGATGTAACGTTAGGAACTGATTTATTAAAGTGCTTTACTGCATGACAACAACATGCATTAACATGCTTTTGTAAATAGGCTTCATTAAAATGAGCAGTTAACGTGCAGTAATAATGAATCTTATAGTGATCAATTTTTACTGCTGCTTAGTAAATTGGCCCCTTAGTGTCTAATCTAGATTGTATAACTCTGTTTCATATTATCTTTCTGTTTGTCTGCCTTGATATCTCTCATACTATTTGATATTCATGTTTACTTATTAATATTGAAAAATAGAATAAAGAGAGTAAAAAAATTAACAGGATTACTAATGATTTTTTTTTCAGTTTTGTTTTATGTAAAATGCTTGAACTTTGCATACACAAGAAAAATCTGACACACACTGTAGACACTGTAGGTGCTCTCTACTGGCAGCACATTCAGGCCGATTCAGTAAAATGTGCGGGAGAGAGCCGGCGCTCCGTGTTGAGCGCCCGCTCTCCCGACGCGTGCCCAGGAACCTCTCTCCTGGGCACGCGATTCACTATTCAAATTAGGTGTCGCGCTACTAAGGAGGTGCTAGGGATAATAACGCCCTAGCACCTCCTTATTAGTGGTAGAGGCAGCTGTCAACAGGTCCGACAACAAATGCTCAATTTTACCGGCATCGGTTTTCAAACCCGCTGACAGCAATGGATTAGGAAAACAGATGCCAACAAAACTGAGCGTCCGTTTTTCTAACCCGCTCACCGGCAGGTTAGATTTTTTTTTATTTTAAATTTTAGGTTCCTACGACTTAATATCGCAATGATATTAAGTCAGAGGGTGTACAGAAAATCAGTTTTTTCTGCTTTTTGTACACTTTTCCCGGTTGTTTCAAACTTAATGCCTGCCGCTGGGGGGGTTGGCTGTGCATTTTCAAAAACACGCGTCCAAACGGGTGTTAAATGGTGTGCTCGTCCGAGCGCACCGTACTGTATCGGCCTGATTGTGAGTATGTTGCTCTCTGGTAAACAAGTTTCAATAAGCCCAGCCCTTAATTGTCATATCATATGATGAAACCTCCAGGAACAGATTCAGTCAGTGATGGCAGTCCAAGTGTACAGTTTATCGGGATCGCACCCCTTATTTTGAAAAAAATCATTCTGCTGTGCTCATATTTTCCATGCATCAGTGTGACTTCTAAATGAGGCTTTGATACTGAGCAGCACAATGATTTTTGTTACTTTAAGCTACCAATTTCTAATACTATTTTAAATAAATATAGAGGTGGTAAAGTGGGTATAACCAATGTGTTTGTAATCAAACTGCAGTAATCGGATTGGCAAATTTTAGTAAGTTCATTTTACAGTCTGTCTGGATACTGACACTGCCCCTATGTCTTTATTTCCCATTTTCAGCATCAGCTGCATTTCAGCTGGGACACTGACAATGCCCCTGTGTGTTTATTCCTCCTCAGTATCTGATGCCTGACAACTGGGACACCCATGCAGCACCTGGAATTAAATATAGGGAATATTAGTGGGACAGTGCCTGCCCTGGTAAGAGATTTTCTCTGATGTTCACACGTGTATTTTTATGTTGTTAAAGTGGCAGCTCATCTGATGCCAGAATATTTGGACCTTATTAAAATTTATAGCCCTGAGGAGTGGATAATGTTGATGGTCAGGTGTAAAAGAGAAACTTCATAATGGCTCTTTATTGCCTGCTGCAGTTTTAGGAAGTGCTAATCTCCCAAGCTGTTATATCCTCTCCTCTCCTCTTGTCTGTTTATTTGTTGTGAGTGTGAATAATCAGTAGACTGCAAGAGGAGGCAGCAGTAGCAGGGCTTGAGATAAATGTGCGGTACCTCTTTAAATAGCAGGAGAACAAAAAGGAGGGAGGGGGAGGCAAAAGAGAACACCTGATCCTCCTTCCTTGCTGCACAGCTGCAGGAGGAATTTTGGAGGCTTGATGCTGAAGAGGGGATACAAGTAGACCCGAGGCAGATGAAAGCTGGAAAGCAAAGGGGGCGATGATAGTGCAGAGGGGTCATAGAAAGTGAGGAAGAAAAATGTATGGGAGCGAGGGAACAGAGCATTATGCAGTGTTTTCTGGGTGCCATGAAAGTACCTGGAATTGCCTTATGAGTAGTTAGACGTCTTTGCCTTATTTTGTTAGTGATGCCTATCTGCACCTACACGGCAGTCTGTGGTACTGGCACATACTGGTTTCTTCTATTTAACCAGTCGATCCCCAAAAGGACACATTTACAATTTTTGAAAACCACGTGCCCTCATACACTTAGGTACAACTTGACACTTATTGGAAGTACCTAAGTAGTGTCGCAGTCTTCGTGGTAGTAGTCGCAGGTCACATTTGTGGCTTACTAAATAAACTTGTGCTCCAAAACAGTTGTGCTCAAAAATATACTTCCAAAGAGTCAATCAATAGTATCACAATGTGGTCTTTAAATAAATAAATTAAAAAAAAAAAGATCTTCAACCCAAACACACTTATTAACTCTATTCCGAAGTTCCACCAATAAACTGCCCAGCAGTCCATACTTCTGCTTCAGGGGAATGTCTTCATGCAAGCATCATCTTCTCATCAAGACTGCTATTCATGCCATCACCATTTTTCAAGCTGCACACCTTAAAAAGACTAAAACCCTTACTTTTCAAAAATGATTTTCAAACTGTGCTTCAGTCTCTTCTGTTTTCTGGTTTAGACTATTGTAACAGTTTGTTCTTGGGTCTTCCAGATTCTGCGATCAAACCATTGTAGCAAATACAGAACTCAGCGGCCCGTCTTTTAGTAGGATTACCTCTGAGACATCACATTTCTCCTATTCTGTATAAGCTCCATTGGCTCCCGATTAAATTTCGAGTAAAATATAAGGTTCTTTCTATAATTCATTCATTAATTCATGATCAAGATTCAACATGGCTTTGTACATCTTTACGATTGTACAAACCAATGAGACATCTCAGATCAATATCGCAATATTTGCTTGATGTCCCCACAGTTAGATTAGCAAGACTTAATATGACTAGGGAAAGGGCCTTTTCAGTGGCAGGGCCGCTGTTGTGGAATTCTCTCCCTAACACCTTAAGGCAAATCTCCAGTCATAATGAATTTAAGAAGGCAGTAAAAACTTACCTATTTAAGATTGCATATGGTCATCTTGAAAATTGAACATCCCACCTTTACAAGCCACGTACTCTGCAGCTATTGACTGTTTGATTATACACTTATCAGGAATCTGGATTGTATAAGTTAAAGTTTTAGGGTTACTTATTTCCTTTCTTTCTTTATCTGTTTTTGTAAAAAAATTAGTATATTTATTTTTATGAGTAGGGATTATGATGGTTTAATGTATTTTTCTTCTTTCTGTGCTTCTCTTTAACTTTTTGTTGATTAGATTGATTTTATTTTTTAATTTTAATTTTATTTTATTTTATTTAAATTATCTTTTGGTTAACTCGATCTATATAATTGATACTTGTAAACCGTCTTGATCAAACTAGTTTGAAAAGACGGTATAGAAATATTTTTAAATAAATAAATAAATAAATTACTGCACTAGACCACAGATACATTTATTATTATTATTATTTAGCACTTTTATATACCGATTTTCCAGTAACAGAATTACTAATCAAGTCGGTTTACATTCAAAACAATAACCATGACAATAAGTTGTCTTACAAAAAACAGGATGATTCGAACTTGGATACAAATAACTGGGAATAACAACATAAAATAAAATAGTTAAGGAGCCTAATGTAGGCTGGAGTTAAGACCAGATGTTAAGAGTAGGACATGGTTTTTAAGTTTTGACTGCATAGAGATAAATAGATAGAACGTTCTCTTGGGGGAGTTACCAATGAAAGGATTCATTGGTTGGGGTTCTAATAAGATACTGAAGTTATGAGAATGCTTGGTTGAACAACCAGGTCTTGAATCTTTTTTTGAATGTGGTTGGGCATTGTACTAGTCTGAGGTCTGATGGAAGAGAGTTCCAAAGTTTAGGACCGGCTGTGGAGAAAGCTCTTTTACTTAATGCTGTCTTGATCGGTGGGGCCTGAAGATTGTCTCTATATGCTTGTCTCACCGGTCTGGCGGAGGTGCGAGGTTGAAGTGGGATCATGAGTTTGAGTGGGGTGATGTTATGTATTGCTTTGTGGATTGATGAGAGGGCTTTGAAAAGAATTCTGAATTTGATGGGTAGCCAATGTAGGTTCTTTAAGATGGGTGTTATATGGTCTCTTTTGTTTGTTTTGGTTAGAATCCTTGCTGTAGCGTTTTGCAACATCTGTAAAGGTTTTGTGGAGTTAGCGGGGAGGCCGAGTAGCAGTGAATTGCAATAGTCAATTTTAGAGAGAATGATTGCTTGTAATACTGATTGGAAATCTTGAAAATGAAGGAGGGGTCTCAATCTTTTTAAGACTTGTAGTTTGAAAAATCCATCCTTTACGGTGTTGTTGATGAAAGATCTGTAGTTCATTTGGTTATCTAGGATGACTCCCAAGTTTCTGACTTGGGGGGATAGGATTAATTGGGAGGCGAGGTTTGTATTGTGTAGTAGGTGATTTCCATCTTGGGTAATGAGTAGGTACTCTGTCTTATTTTGATTGAGAATCAAATTGAGACTTGTCAGCAGGTTGTTGATGGCTTGTAGGCAGGAGTTCCAAAAGTCCAGTGTTTTGTGAAGTGAATCCGTAATTGGAATCAGAATCTGAACATCATCAGCGTATAAATAATGGATTAGATTTAGCTTGAGGAGGAGCTGGCAGAGTGGGAGCAAGTATATGTTGAATAAAGTTGGTGATAGTGAAGAGCCTTGTGGGACTCCCAGACTGCAGTTGACTGGTTGAGATTCCTACCTGTTGACCTTGACCTTAAAATGCCTGTTCTGAAGGAAAGATTTGAACCAGTTGAGGGCGATGCCTTTGATGCCAATGTCTGACAGATGATCTACCATTATATTATGATTTACCGTGTCAAATGCTGCTGTTAGGTCTAGGAGGATGAGTAGAGAAAGTTGTTTTTTTTTCAAGGTTCAGTAGAATGGAGTCCGTTAATGAGATAAGAAGAGCTTCTGTGTTTCGGGATTGGCGGAAACTGAATTGCGAAGAGGAAAGAATGTTATTGTTGTTCAAGTATTCTGTTAGCTGTTTATTTACAATTCTTTCCAGAATTTTTGCGATGAGGGGCAGGTTTGCTATTGGGCGAAAATTGGCCGGGTTATCTGGAGAGAGATTTGGTTTTTTTAGGAGAGGTTTTAGGATGGCCAGTTTAAGAGGGTCCGGAACTAGCCCTTGAGATAGGGAGCAGTTGATAATTTGGGCGATAGGTTTGGAGATGGTTTTGGCGCAGGTGATGAGGAGGTTGGTTGGGATGGCATCTAGAGGATGAGAAGCTGGTTTTAGTTTTTTTAGAACGTTTTCGATCTCTAAAGACGAGGTAAGCTCAAATTCCCCAAGGCTTGCATTTTGTTGTGATGTGTCAGCGAGGGGTATTGAAGGAATAGTATCTTTGTTTTCCTTGGCGGGAGGCAATAGATTCGGGATCTTGTTTTTGAAGTAGGTAGCAAGTTCCTCAGCTTTGCTTGCAGCTTATCATCTGGTATAGATGTCAAGGGTGGTTTGGTGAGGGACGAAACTAAGGAGAAAAGCGCCTTAGGGTCAAAGAGAAAGTGGTGAATTTTTTGTGAGTAAAATTCTCTTTTTGAGTGGAGGATGGAGATTCTGTATTGGTGCATCATGGATTTAAAAGCTGTGAGGTTGGTAGTTGATGGGTTTTTGCGCCAAAGATGTTCTCTCTTTCTGAGTTCCTGTTTTGTGGATTTTAGTTTTGATGTGTACCACGGTTTTTTGTTGTCTTTATTTGCTTGAGTGACTTTGGTGATTGTTGGACAGGTGGTATCTGCCACTTTTTTGGTGATGTTCGTCCAGGAGGCTGCGGCTGAGTCCGCGTCCGAGAGGTCTAGGTGGTTAAGTTCTGTAGATAGCCTATTGCTGAGAGTTTCCTGGTTGCAAAGCTTCCTGAATTGGGCCGTGTTATTCTGCTTTTTCAGGGGGGTATCATATATACAGATATATATATATAGATATATATATAGATAGATAGTGAGTTAGTAAAGATTATCTGTCTTGAACAGTTTATCTGGTAATAAGGAGGTCCATATTTAAAATGGATAGCTCAAAAGTTATCCAATTAAATGAAAAAATTGGCATATTCAGCCTCTTATCCAACTAAATTATAGTGAGATAGAAAAGAGGGCGTTCTGGGGAGGAGCTGAGTTATCTGGCTAAGTTGGCTAGATAACTTTCGATCTGCTTCCGAGTAGGTCTAAAGTTATCTGGCCTTGTGTGGCTGGATAACTTGCTACTTACCGGGATATTTTTTATGAGTTTGTTTATTTTCTGTTTATTGGCACTTCAAAGTGGATTACATTCAGGTATTTCCCTGTCCCCAGAAAGTTTACAATCTAAGGGATTCATTAAGGCTTTTCTCCCATTTTGTCGTCAATGGGAAAAACCCTTAGTGAATCAGGTACTTAGTTTGTACCTGAGACAAAGGAAGATAAAGTGACTTGCCCAAGGTCACAAGGATCAGCAGTGGGATTGGAACCCTGGTTTTCAGCCCACTGATCTAACCACTAGGCTACTCGTGCACTCTTCAAACTATATCCAGGTACGTAGCAAGTTATCCAGCCACACAAGGTTGGATAACTTAAAAACTTAAATGGCTGTATTCAACATAGCCATTTATCTGGCTACATATAGCCAGTTAACTTTAAGCAAGTATATTCAGGGGACATTTTATCCTGCTGAATATATGGGACAAGTTATCTCACTAACCTTAGCTGGAATACTTGTCCACTCTATAATTGGGAGGGGTGGGGGTGGAGGAGGAATCTTTTGAAATTACATAGATGTAATCTTAAGGTTTTTAGCTCTTCTTTGGGTTTTATTAATGATTGGAGACTTTATAATCCATCTACAAGGGATTATACTTTTTATTTTAAATCTCATGACACTTATTCGAACATTAGAATTTTTGGGGGCGCTTGAATTACTCTTTATCGAATAATCCCCAAATCTGTGAAAAATTGCCTTGCAGGAATATTTTTTGTTTAACGATAAGGAAGGAATATTTGTGGTCTCTGTTTCAGAGCAGTAGGGAACAGATGTTATGGTTGGTAAAACAAAAGATGGTTTCTCTACTACAATCTACAAAAATACTACTGATAGAAATAATCTGCTCCAGTTCACTGTTACGGCTATGGCTGCTGTGCAAACGCCTCACCACCAGGGGTCCCTCTAGTGCTGGCTCTCCTGGCAGGCCCAGTCCATCTCCCCTGTCCACTCTATGTTCTGGGCTTTCCCTTATAACCCTGCCTGACAGTTCCCTCGGTGCTTCGGCATCGAGCTCGCCTGGGCTCCCTGCTCTAGCCTTCCTTCCTTGCTTGCTGTGCGTTTGGTCCCTGGACCTTGCCTTGCCTTGCGCGGCCTTCGGGCCTTATCCCTTGCCTTGCCTTGCGCGGCCTTCGGGCCTCATTCCTTGCCTTGCCTTGCCTTGCGCGGCCTTCGGGCCTCATTCCTTGCTTTGCCTTGCGCGGCCTTCGTGCCTCATTCCTTGCCTTGCCTTGCGCGGCCTTCGGGCCTCATTCCTTGCCTTGCGCGGCCTTTGGGCCTTATTCCTTGCCTTGCCTTGCCTTGCGTGGCCTTCGGGCCTTCTGCCTTGCCCTGCTTACTGTGTGTGGCCTACGGGCCTTCTGACCTGCCTTGCCCTGCTTACTGTGTGTGGCCTACGGGCCTTCTGTGTGTGTGTGGCCTACGGGCCTTCTGACCTGCCTTGCCCTGCTTACTGTGTGTGGCCTACGGGCCTTCTGTGTGTGTGTGGCCTACGGGCCTTCTGACCTGCTTGCCTGCTTACTGTGTGTGGCCTACGGGCCTTCTGTGTGTGTGTGGCCTACGGGCCTTCTGACCTGCCTTGCCCTGCTTACTGTGTGTGTGGCCTACGGGCCTTCTGTGTGTGTGTGGCCTACGGGCCTTCTGACCTGCCTTGCCCTGCTTACTGTGTGTGGCCTACGGGCCTTCTGTGTGTGTGTGGCCTACGGGCCTTCTGACCTGCCTTGCCGCTTACTGGGTGTGGCCTACGGGCCTTCTGTGTGTGTGTGGCCTACGGGTCTTCTGTGTGTGTGTGGCCTACGGGCCTTCTGACCTGCCTTGCTCTGCCGCCTGCCCTGACCCAGCCTGAACCCAGACACTGCTATTTGCTGCCTGCCCTGACCCAGCCTGGACCCCGACCCTGCTACTTGCCGCCTGCCCTGACCCAGCCTGGACCTAGACACTGCTACTTGCCGCCTGCCTTGACCCAGCCTGGACCCAGACACCGTTTCTAGCCATTCCTGTCTCTCTCCACCTGGAGCCACCCTTCTGGGTGGTGTTCACTACCCCTGAACACAGCCTAAGCGTAACAGTATGCCGAAGCCACCAATTTCCAGGGGAAGAGATAGGTCTTGGTACTACCGGTGAGCCAATTTTTCTTTTACCTCTACTCACATTATGCCTCAGCCTCCAAGTTTTTATGTTTGTGCCTGTTGCCAGACTTTGAACTATCTCAGTTACAAGAACTGTCTTGCATGTCAACTCTCAGACCAAGAGCACTGGGTTTGCAGCAGTTGTCATAAGAGGAACGTCTCGGTCTATCAGGAATGTTTAAATTGTCTAACTCCAAAACCAGGGTGGTGGAAATGCTCCTGTGTTCCGTGTCTGTTACCACCAGGCAAACCCTGCCCCTGTTGTTCTGCTCTAGGACCAGCTGTTCCATTAGAAAAAATAATCAGCTCTCCTAACCGGTATTCTGCTTCTGGCTCAACTAAAACAGACATTTTAGCTGGCAGTTTGTGGAAAGAAAAACCCAGGACTTACCTGACCAAGAAGGCTTCTGTGATACCAGTGCTAGACCCTCGGGAACAGGTTTCTCTAAAACGGAGAGAGCTGATTAACTCTAGCAGGGCTCTGCTTCCCACAGCTGCTGTTGAGACAATAACGAGCACTTTCCCTAGACGTCCTAGAACTGCCTGTGCCTTCTCTAAACTGCTCCTCCAGAAACAAAATAAGGAGCCTCAGAGTTTGGCTCGAGGTATCAAGCCCACAGCAGTGCAATCTGTGTCTTCCATGTGCACTGCTTCTAACCTGCTGCTCTGCCATCTGAGCCTGCTTGCATCGCCCCAAGAGGGGTCCGAGCCTGCTGCATCACCCCAAGAGGGGTCCGAGCCTGCTGTTTCACCCCGAGGAGGATCCAAGCCTGCTGCATCAGCCCAAGAGGGGTCCAAGCCTGCTGCATCGCCCCAAGAGGGGTCCGAGCCTACTGCATCACCCCAAGAGGGGTCCAAGCCTGCTGCATCGCCCCAAGAGGGGTCCAAGCCTGCTGCATCGCCCCGAGAGGGGTCCGAGCCTGCTGCATCGCCCCAAGAGGGGTCCGAGCCTGCTGTTTCACCTCGAGGAGGATCCAAGCCTGCTGCATCACCCCGAGAGGGGTCCGAGTCTGCTGCAACACCCCGAGTAGGGTCCAAGCTTGCTGCATCACCCCGAGTAGGGTCCAAGCTTGCTGCATTACACCGAGAGGGGTCCAAGCCTGCTGTTTCGCCCCAAGAGGGGTCCGGGCCTGCTGCACTACCCCGAGAAGAGCCTGAGTCTGCCGAACCAGCTCTGCTGCCATTCCCGGAGGGGCTCGAACCGGCCCTGCTGCCTGCCCCCGGAAGGGCTCGAACCAGGCCCTGCTGCCGTCCCCGGAGGGGTCCGAACCGGTCCTACTGACAGACTTTCTAACTCAGCCTTCTGAGCCTGCTGAACCGGTCCTGCTGCCGCCCCCGGAGGGGCTCGAACCGGTCCTGCTGCCATCCCCGGAGGGGCCCGAACCGGTCCTGCTGCCATCCCCGGAGGGGTCCAAACCAGTACTGCTGCTGTTCCCGGAGGGGTCCGAACAGGTCTTGCTGCCGTCCCCGGAGGGGTCCGAACCGGTCCTACTGACAGACTTTCTGACTCAGCCATCTGAGTCTGCCGAACCGGTTCTGCTGCCGTCCCTGGAGGGGTCCGAACCGGTCCTGCTGCCGTCCCCGGAGGGGTCCAAACCGGTCCTACTAACAAACTTTCTGACTCAGCCTTCTGAGCCTGCTGAACCGGCCCTGCTGCCGCCCCCGGAAGGGCTCGAACCGGCCCTGCTGCCGTCCCCGGAGGGGTCCGAATCTGTTCTGCTGCCGTCCCCGGAGGGGTCCGAATCGGGCCTGCCAACAGACTCTGTTACTCAACCATCTGAGCCTGCTGTACCGGTCCAGCTGCCGCCCCTGGAGGGGCCCATACCAGACCTGATGTCGTCCCCGGAGGGGTCCAAACCGGTTCTGCTGTTGCCGACCCTGGAGGGGTCCATACCGGTCCTGATGCCGACCCTGGAGGGGTCCGGACCGGCCCTGCTGTCGTCTCAGGAGGGGTTAGCACCTGCCCTGTCGCCTCAAGTGGGGTTACGGACTATTTCGCTGCTCCAGTTGGGGTTTGTGTTCCCCTTGTCACCCCAGGAGGGGTTATGGGAATCTGCACCGCTTCTGCTACCCCAGGAGGGGTCTAACCCTGCCGCCTTGTCCCAGGAGGGGTTATGGACTATTTTGCTGCCCCAGGTTGGGGTTGTGTCTGCCTTATCACCCCAGGAGGGGTTATGGACTGTCTTACTGCCTCGGGAAGGAGTTGAACCTGCCGCATCGCCCCCGGAGGGGTCTCACGTTATTATTGAGTACCTCCTGCAAAGATGGGACCCAGGAGGAGGGGGAGGCCTTGAGGAGGGGGTACTGTTACGGCTATGGCTGCTGTGCAACCGCCTCACCACCAGGGGTCCCTCTAGTGCTGGCTCTCCTGGCAGGCCCAGTCCATCTCCCCTGTCCACTCTATGTTCTGGGCTTTCCTTTATAACCCTGCCTGACAGTTCCCTCGGTGCTTCGGCATCGAGCTCGCCTGGGCTCCCTGCTCTAGCCTTCCTTCCTTGCTTGCTGTGCGTTTGGTCCCTGGACCTTGCCTTGCCTTGCGCGGCCTTCGGGCCTTATCCCTTGCCTTGCCTTGCGCGGCCTTCGGGCCTCATTCCTTGCCTTGCCTTGCCTTGCGCGGCCTTCGGGCCTCATTCCTTGCCTTGCCTTGCCTTGCGCGGCCTTCGGGCCTTATCCCTTGCCTTGCCTTGCGCGGCCTTCGGGCCTCATTCCTTGCCTTGCCTTGCGCGGCCTTCGGGACTCATTCCTTGCCTTGCCTTGCGCGGCCTTTGGGCCTTATTCCTTGCCTTGCCTTGCCTTGTGTGGCCTTCGGGCCTTCTGCCTTGCCCTGCTTACTGTGTGTGGCCTACGGGCCTTCTGACCTGCCTTGCCCTGCTTACTGTGTGTGGCCTACGGGCCTTCTGTGTGTGTGTGGCCTACGGGCCTTCTGACCTGCCTTGCCCTGCTTACTGTGTGTGGCCTACGGGCCTTCTGTGTGTGTGTGGCCTACGGGCCTTCTGACCTGCCTTGCCGCTTACTGGGTGTGGCCTTCGGGCCTTCTGTGTGTGTGTGGCCTACGGGCCTTCTGTGTGTGTGTGTGTGTGTGTGGCCTACGGGTCTTCTGTGTGTGTGTGGCCTACGGGCCTTCTGACCTGCCTTGCTCTGCCGCCTGCCCTGACCCAGCCTGAACCCAGACACTGCTATTTGCTGCCTGCCCTGACCCAGCCTGGACCCCGACACTGCTACTTGCCGCCTGCCCTGACCCAGCCTGGACCCAGACACTGCTACTTGCCGCCTGCCTTGACCCAGCCTGGACCCAGACACCGTTTCTAGCCATTCCTGTCTCTCTCCACCTGGAGCCACCCTTCTGGGTGGTGTTCACTACCCCTGAACACAGCCTAAGCGTAACATTCACCAGTCATCATCCGAGGTGGCTGAGGGATAACGTACCAGTGGGGCAATTCCTAGGGTTAAGATTATGCTCCATGGTCCAGGAATACAAAAATCGGGCTACATTATAATGGCCAACAGGTTTCTGACTCCACTATTCTTTTCATTTTTGTAACTAAATCTGGAGCCTGAAATAGCATGTGGCTGCTGCGCTGTGAAGCAAGAGGCTTGAATTTGGGATTTTGTCTGGTGGGACATGCATATTTGATTTCTGCTCTGCTTTCGTACTGCCACTTCAAAGCAGATTACAATAAGGTTAGGAGTGCTTCATGGAGAAGGTATTGGATGCCTAGAATGCCCTTTCGGAGGAGGTGGTGAAAATCAAAACAGTGAAAGAATTCAAAAAGGCATGGAATAAATACTGTTTTATTTTTTATTTATTTAAAAACTTTTCTATACCCTTGTTAAGTTAAATAACCATCACAACGGTTTACAGAAGGGCACGATAATGAGAAATATGGGTGGTATAGATTACAAATTAATCGTGTGCCATCATAGTACGGTAACGATTTAAAATAATAAACTAAGGGGTACATTTCATAAACTTGCGCAAACGCGTACTTTTGTTCGCGCACCAGGCGCGAACAAGAGTACGTGGGATTTCAATAGATATGCGCGTAGCCACGCGTATCCATTAAAATCCGGGATCGGCGCGCACAAGGCTGCCCAAAATCGGCAGCCTGCACACGCCGAGCCGCGCAGCCTGCCTCCGTTCCCTCCGAGGCCGCTCCAAAATCGGAGCAGCTTCAGAGGAAACTTTCCTTCGGCCTGCCCCCACCTTCCCCTCCCTTCCCCTACCTAACCCAACCCCCCTACCATGTACACGCCATGTTCCGTTCTGGGGGCTGGTCCGGAGGCCATGGCCACGCCCGTGGGCCGAAACCACGCCCGCGGCCCCACCCCCGGATGACGCGCTGGCTGCGTCATTCCCCCCGATGACGCACGGATCGCGACACGCCCCCCCCCCCGACACGCACCCCCCAGGAAAGCCTCGGGACTTACACGCGTCCCGGGGCTTTGTGCGTGCTGGAAGACTATGCAACATAGGCTCGGCGCGTGCAGGGGGGTGTTTGGGGCAGGTTTTCGGGGGGTACGCGCGTACCCCTTTGAAAATCTACCCCTAAGTGTATAAGTTAATCCTGATTGTTAGGTACAAATAAGGCGGTTTGGATTTAACATTAATATGTTTTTGTAGGTTAATAATAACAACTTCAGCTTGGTGCATCCTTATCTATCAACCATTTTTCTCCTTCTCTTTATCTTATAAAATGCTTGTTTAAAAAGCCAGGTTTTCAGATTAGTTTTGAATAATTTCAGATTTGTCTGTAGTCTTATTTCGAGTGGCATGGTGTTCCATAGTACGGGACCAGCGAGGGACAGTGCTCGTTCCCTTACTTGCGTGAGATGTGCTGATTTGACAGAGGGGACAGTTAGTAGAGCTTTATTTGCAGATCTCCGGTTTCTTTGTAGTACATGCACGCGCAGAGCAGTGTTAAACCAGTCTGCTTTTTCATCGTGGATTAGTTTATGGATTATACAATACAAAGTATTGTATTCTTTGTTCAGTTGGAAGCCAGTGAAGTTCAGCAAGTGTTCCTGTAATGTGGTCACTCTTTTTTTTGCCAGTCAAAATTCTGGCAGCGGAATTTTACAATACTTGCAGAGGCCGAATTGTAGATTGAGGTAGTCCTAAAAGCAGGGAGTTACAATAATCTGTGCTTGCGAATATCATTGCCTGTAGAACTGTGTGAAAATTGTTAAGCGTTAGTAGAGGTTTTAGTCTTCTCAGGATCATTAGTTTCGCGTATCCTTCTTTTATTTTCTGTGAGATGTGTTGCTTCATGTTTAGCTCAGGGTCAATTATTACTCCTAGATTCCTAACTTTTATTGCTAACTCAGCGGCTTGAATATTTTTGATTGTGAATGTTGGTTGTGTATGGTGTGTGTTTTTACGTTCAAGGTATAAGAATTCAGTTTTGTCAATGTTTATGACCAATTCCATCTGGTTTAGGAGCTGTTTGATTATTTCTAGATACATATTGGCTAGTTTCATTGTTTCTTCTATGGTGTTTACAATGGATAACAGTAATTGTATATCATCTGTGTAAATGTAGTGTATGATTCCCAGTCCTGCTAGTAAATGACATACTGGGAGGAGGTAAATGTTAAAGAGTGTTGCAGACAGGACTGATCCCTGTGGGACACCAGTTAGCAGTGTGACTTTATCTGAAAGTGTATTTTTGATTTGTACCTGGAAACATCTATTGTTTAAGTATCACTCAAACCATTTAATTGTTTTATTAGTGAGTCCTATTTCTTTTAGTCTATTGATTAGTATTCTGTGATTTACAGTGTTAAATGCTGCAGAGAGATCTAATAGAACCAGAATGTAGTGTGTTCCTGTATCGAATCCTCTTAAGATATTATCTGTTAAAGCTAATAGCAGTGTTTCTGTATTGTAGTGTTTGCGGAATCCATGTTGTGCTGGGTATAGTATGTTGTTGTTTTCAAGGTGGTTTGATAGTTGTTTTTGAACTGTTTTTTCGATTAGTTTAGCTATTAGGGGTAAGTTGGAGATGGGTCTGTAGTTGCTAAGATTTAAGGGGTCGAGGTTTTTTTTCTTAATAATTGGTTTGATTATGGCTCCTTTCAAGGTGTCCGGCATTACTCATCTAGTGAGAGGTTGATGATTTTAGTTAATGTTGGGGTTATTGTGTCCGCTAGTTTTTTTAATTCTGTAATGGGTATGGTGTCGATTATGTGGGTAGCAGGGTTCAATTGCTTAGTCATTTTTTCTACTTCAGGGTGTGACACCTCCTCAAACTCTTATCAGATACTGACATCTCTAGTGGGCATCTTAATCTTTTGTTTTGTAGTTACGGGGATTTTGTTTCTTAGATTCTCAATTTTGTCTTTAAAGAATTGGGCTACATCATTGCATTGATTTTCTTGTAGGGATTAAGTGATTGTTTGTATTATCACATGTTAGGTTGTTTACTATATTAAATAGGGTTCTGGCGTTGTTTGCAAATTTTTCTATTTTTGAGCTGTAGTATTTCTTTTTGGTGTCTAAGATTGTTTTTTTTGTAGTATGCTAGTTGTTTTCTGTACTTAGTTAGATTTTCAGTTGATTTGTTGTTTTTCCATTCTTTTTCTTTTTTTCTAAGTATCTATTTTACTTCTTTAATTTGTTCGCTACACCATGGATTGTTTAACTTTGGTTCTTTAATGTGGGCCATTTTGAGAGGATTTAGTTCGTTCACTAAAGAAGTGATTCTGTTTAGCCAGTCAGTTGTAGCGTTATGGCTATCTATGTAGTTGATGTGTGTTATTTCATCGGTTAATTTGTCTTTAAGAATATCTGTATTGTAAGGGGGGCGGTATGAGAATTCAGCTGGTTCCATGTTTTGTTTTTTTATTGTTCCTGTGTACTTGATCTGGGAGTTAATGAGGAAGTGGGCTGACCATGGGATTTGTGTGTATTCGGTTTTTATGTTTTCAAGGAGGCTACTGTTAATGAAGGTTAGATCTAATGAGTGGCCTGCTTTGTGTGTTGGTTTGTCCGTGATCAATTTAAAACCTAAAGGTTTTAGATCCCTAAAGGCTAAGGGATGAAAATGAAGAAAAGAATATATGAAGTCACTTGATGCTCTGGTTACTACCCTTAACCAATAAGCCTTGATACTGCTGATGCAACTCTATCATTGCTCTCTGCTTTAATGCAGGGGGAAAAGGGGAATTGGATTTGTTTAGCAACCAAGGACTTCTACTTTTACGGTCTGGGGAAACAAGTATGGGGGTAACTTGCTTAATCGATGGTTACTATCCTTAACCAATAAGACTGATACTTTGATGCACTCTGCTTCAACAGCAAGGCATAATGGGGAATTGGATTCAACAGCAATAAGGGCTAGTGTGGGAAACTGATAAGCATGGGGGTAACGGGGAATTGGATTCAAACAGCAAATAAATATCTATTGCAGGACCTTCAATCTGGAACTCTATGCCCCCTGAACCGATGTGATGTGCAAACGAATGTCGTTATAAAAAAAACTTTAAAATAAATAAAATAAATACATTTTCTTCACCAATAAAAATGTTTATGCAAAAAAAAAAAAAGAATTGTACATTATTCTTTAAATGTAGCCCAAGAATAATACCCAAAAAACAAAGCGGTAATCGGTCTAGAGTAGCCACAGATGTGAGAAAAAACAAAAACAAAACCGATGCCTTGGAAAGAAAATGTATTCAATACAACAATGCCTGTCCAACTCTGGCCGAGTTTCACCCTTTCAGCTGCATCAGGGGCTCTTAATATTGTATAATTTATAGAGTGTTCTCAGGCACACATGTGTAGTATTGGAAATATCAACTGATTTGATTATTTAAGATGTGATTATGGAAATGACTTTAGAATCAATGTTCCTCGGGAAATCTTTCTATCCACAGTTTATCTGTGCTGCAATTAAGTTGCACACAACAGCACATTTCACCGAAAAATCTTAAAAGTTTCTCCAAGACATAAGCACAGTGCAATTCAGTCAGTAGCAAAAAAATCAACCTTTATTTTTTCTCATATGCCCAAGAATAATAAGCAGGGATGTTGATGCTGCAGGACGATGATTGTTCCCCAGCAAATTGTAAACTGGCCTGGGACAAAGAGGCATAGCCAGTTTTAATAATATATATATATATATCTATCTGTCAGAGAACCCTAAAATAGGGTAAGTAACACCACTAATGTTTTAAATGATTTGAAAGATGGTTAATGTTTCAAGTTTTATTACACAATGGCAAAGACTATTAAAACTATTAAAAACATTTTCAAAAAATAAAATTGGCACAATAACACACACATATATTTATCAATTGCCCTAGTCAATCATTCCTCATTCACACCGCTTCTAAACTCTCTATATTGTTATGCATTTATAACATGTATATATAACAACATAAAACATTGTCAAAATATAAACAAAGTGCTTGTAATGAAGCATTGACACACTTGCAATAAAGCTGGGCTTCAAGAAAGATACTTTGTGAATTGCAAATAAGTCACATGGAAGATATCTTCATTAAAAAGGGAACACAGTTGAATCTCAGGATACTTTGTAATTGTTTCATGGGACTGTTATTCCAATGATGTTTCACAGCATCTGTACTACAAAGAGCCATTGAAGTCTGCTCCAAATACAGTTCCATCAACAACCAAACCTCTGTTCCCCCTTTTTTAAAGGATCATCAACTACTAACTATCAAGGGAACCAAATACATTTCCAGCAAAAGACTTAAAAGGTTTTTCAATACGCTAAGAAGACAGTGGAAATTCACAGATGATTATGTTGTATTTAGCAAGCTGTTAATTAACAGTTGAACTCTTGAGACACTGAATTGACAAAGCGACATATAAAGTAGAATCAACAATAAGAGATCGATTTCTCTTCACTAAATACAGTCCATGGTATCAACACAAGAATAGTTCTGAACAATATTTTCCCCTGGGGAAGCCTGGACGGCGAAACAGAGGCATCTATAGGGACAGAGAGAATACAGGATATAGCAGAAGTAGATCAGAGACTACAGAAACATCACTGGAAGAACAGTCCCGTGAAACAATTACAAAGTATCCTTTCTTGTGGACTGAGATTCAACTATATCCCCTTTTTAATGAAGGTATCTTCCAGGTGACTCATTTGCAATTCACAAAGTATCTTTCTTGAAGCCCAGCACTTTGTTTATATTTTGACAATGTTTTATGTCGTTATATATACATGTTATAAATGCATAACAATATAGAGAGTTTAGAAGCGGTGTGAATGAGGAATGATTCATCAGGGCAATTATAGAAACATAGAAATGACGGCAGAAGAAGACCAAACGGCCCATCCAGTCTGCCCAGCAAGCTTTGCATTTTTTTTTTTTTAATTTCTCTGATACTTCTGTTACTCTTGGCTCTTAGTAACCTTTTGGTTCTAAATATGTGTGCATGTGTGTGTGTTATATATCTGCCCACGGACTCAAAAGTTCTGTAAACAAAAAAGTCATTACTGTTTTTTAATGCCAAAAATAATATACAAAAATGAATTGTCTTCCTTCAAAGCACTTCGTAAAATCCAACACATAGTAAACTTGGACAGGAACCCTTCTTCCCTGGGCCATCCCTCTACCTTTTCAGTAGCAGGCCATCTTCTCTGGTCTCTCTTTTGTGAGCCATACTACAAGGCGCTTCTTTCTGAATTCCTGGTCAGTCGGGTGCTCCTTTGGCTCTTCCCCTAGCAAGCAGCTTCTGATGCTCCCAAAGGATAATACTCTCACTTTTCACTTTTTGATCTGATCCTTTCTTCCCTGGACCTTCAGACTCATAACTGCCAGATACACTTCTCTGCAGAACCTACTGGAGTCCCAGGACCTCGCCCTTCCTGGGCTCCTGTGTTTCTTCCTATCTCCAGGCACCCCTTTGCTCAGTTAGAGGCCTCGCTCCTCCTGGCTCTAGTCCTGTGATAGGATACACCCACCAAGCGCCCTCTGCATGGAGAGACTGCAGCCCCGTGCTGACTCACAGTCTCAAAAATTGTGTCAGTGGCCCACCTCGCTAGCCCACCCATGGGCAGACATCACATAAAGGGGCAGGGTCTGTTGAGACCCCTGACTCGCACTGCTGGCGTAGCAGGCCAGATGAGGCCAGTGACACCAAAAATATGAGGGCAACCACTGCTAGTAAGGGGCAGATTTTGGTAGCCCCTTACATAATTATGAAAATTTAATGGTGCTAACTCTTCTTAAGAGGCTCCATTTCAGTGACTTCAGTCTCACAAGGGATCCATGCCAACCCTGAAAACCTAAGGAGGGTTACACTTGCTGCCAACAGTCTGGTTCATACAGACTCTCACACGTACAATATTTTGTTGAGCCTGGTGACTGATCGCTGTGAATTTTACTCTCTCGGAAACCCTCCCTGAGCAGTGAGCTGCACCCACTAGAGAAGACACCGCATGAGAAGGTTCTGAGCATGTCCCACTTACTTTTTTAGGCATCGGTCACGTTCCATGATGTTGCCGTCTATTTCTCTGAAGTGGAGTGGGCAATCTTAGAGGAGTGGAAGAAGGATGTTTACAAGAACGTGATGAAGGAAGTCCACAAAGTCCTGGTTTCAATGGGTAAAGTTAAGTTGTTTAGTATTTCTGGAGTGTATCCAGTTGGTGACTTGTACAAGGTGGCTCCTGGATTGCTTTCATTCCCTTGGCCTTATGTAGCACTCCCACAGTGCCCTCTCAGGCACTACCTCTTGTATCCATCTTCGGGATCACATGGGCTCCATGACTATCATGCGCAACTGTTTCATCAAGCTGGGCATCTCCTTAATTTCTTTGTTTTGGGTTTGGAACTTTAAGCCCCGCATATGGAATTGGAGTCCAGCAATGCAGCAGGGCCATCTCTGGCCAATAAGATTTGACCGATGTGAAACTGGCTTAACACGGGTCAGCGGCGTCAGAAAGGCAACCTTACTAGTTAAGATCAAAGCCAAATAGCCGGAAGCAGTAATATTCTGATGTTACTGACGTCAGGAGAGAAACTTTGTGTGCTCAGAAGGGGGTGATGGGTGTCGTGCATATTTAAATGAGGTCAGTAATGTAGCAGGCGTCGGAGCAGGGTGAGGGTGGCAGGCCTAAATTCCTGTGCAAAAGGGTTTAGTCAGGGTTGCTGAGATGTACTGGGCCTCTCTGCATAATTGTTTGGTTGTTTTAAACCCTGAATGAATATGGCTATTTGCTCCTGGTGGTGAATATATGTATTTTGCTGGAAAATTTCCTAAGTCCCAGTTGGGGGTGAATCACCCACAATGTCACAGATAGACACAGACATCTACCACAACGGGTAATCATTTCTGTAGTGCCACTAAAGGTAGACAGTGCTGTACAGCTGGAGAAGGGAGCTATATGATCTCAAAAGCACGTGTTCCTCACCATCACCATTTTTCTAGATTCTTATGTGTTTCCAGTGAAAGGTATTGCAGCCTAGAAAGAAAATACACATAAACGCACTTCTTGGAAGCCATAACAGTTGAAACACATCTTATTGACTGGAGATTCTTAAAAAAAAAAAAAATAAATAGTAAATGGTGAAGCGTCCTTAGTGATGTACATGCTTGTCTGGTAAAACAAGATTGAGAACTGGCCAGCTTTGTTTGTCTGCAAGTGTGGAGTAAAGGTTTACCTTCTCTTTCATGATAACAGGTCATACCATTCTCAGCCCTGAGGTTTTATTCCTGATTAAACCAGAAGAGGAGCAACATTTTAAAGAGCATCCTCCGCCAAGGGAAAGATCGAATCATGCTGATCCCACCTCCAGTAAGTGAGACTGTTAGAAGCTGCTCTAAGTAATCTCATCTCAGCTAGGAAGACATTTCTTAACTATAATGTGCCTTTGTCTGCTTATTCATTCTGATGCCAACAGCCTGTTAATCAGTTTTAAGAGCTGTTTCTAGCTGTAGTTGCCCTGTCAGCCTATGAGTATGTTCCTTTTGACCATTAACAGGTCAATACTGTAACGTGCGGTTGAAGATTTCCCGTCTGTAACGTGCTGGGAGCACACAATTCGGACGCGTAAGGCGATCCAGCGATACAGTCTCCAGTTTCACACGTCCTTAGCGCTTCTTAAAACAGACGCATAACCCTTTCCGCACGCAGCATGTATATGATATGTAAATGAACGAATTAGCTGTATAATGAAGGAATTAGCTATTCCCCTCCGATACTGTAACGCGCGCCCCGACTATCGCTGCCATTTTGCCCCGCGTTTAACCTGCTAACTTACCGCCTACCCCTACCCCTGCGTTAGAGGCAGGGGTAAGGGTAGGCGGCAAGCTTCCCCCAGCCCCCTCTCACCTGCCCTGGCCGCGTCCATGGATGCTGGCCTCCGGGGCAGCCCCAGTCCTCCCCCCTCCTCCCGAAGAAAAAAAAAGCGAAAAAAAGTTGCGAGAGAGGGGAGAGGACGGCAATCCTACGCTCGGCGACTTACTTTTGCAGCCCCCCTCCTCCGGACATCGTGGCTTCCCCCGTGCCAGTTCCCCCTCCCCTCCTCCCGAAGCAGGGCGCGAAAAGCAGCCTTGCTCCGGGAGGAGGGAAGAAAGGACTGGCAGTGTAAAGCGGTGAAGCGACTTACTTTTGCAGCCCCTTCCGGACATCGGACGACCTCTCCTGCCTCCAGCTGCTCGCGAAGATGGACGCCTGCACGGCCGCTGAAGACGTGACGTCACGACGTTTGGCTTCAGGCATGTGACGTCACGTCTTCAGCGGCCGTGGCAGGCGTCCATCTTCGCGAGCAGCTGGAGGCAGGAGAGGTCGTCCGATGTCCGGAAGGTGCTGCAAAAAGTAAGTCGCTTCACCCGCTTTACACTGCCAGTCCTTTCTTCCCTCCTCCCGGAGCAAGGCTGCTTTTCGCGCCCTGCTTCGGGAGGAGGGAAGAAGGGACTGGCAGTGTAAAGCGTCGAAGCGACTCACCTTTTGCAGCACCTTCCAGACATCGGACGACTTCTCCTGCTGCTCGCGAAGATGGACGCCTGCACGGCCGCTGAAGACGTGACGTCACATGCCTGAAGAGGCCGTGCAGGCGTCCATCTTCGCGAGCAGCTGGAGGCAGGAGAGGTCGTCCGATGTCCGGAGGGGGCTGCAAAAGTAAGTCGCTTTGCGCTTTTCGCGCCCTGCTTCGGGAGGAGGGGAAGGGGAACTGGCACGGGGGAAGCCACGATGTCCGGAGGGGGGCTGCAAAAGTAAGTCGCCGAGCGTAGGATTGCCGTCCTCTCCCCTCTCTCGCAACTTTTTTTTTCACTTTTTTTTTGCTTCGGGAGGAGGGGAGAGGGGACGGCAATCCCGACTTCCTGGTATCTATCATTTCAAATGACATTTGAAATGACAGATACCAGCGTGGCCGTGAAGCGTTAGGCCCGAGCACCCAGGTTACTGTATAGGCGCTCTATACCGTAAAATGGGTTGCGCGGGCCTAACGCTTCCCTAACACTTCGCAGACGCGGCATGCATTTGCATGCAGTTAGAAGAGAGTATCGAGCGGTAGGTGAAGAGAACTGTGCGTGCGGGGAACGAGGGTGCGCCAGGCACTGCCGCACTCTTTCTACCACGGCCTTAGAGTATCGACCTGTCAGAAGGGCTCGGCTAGGCCTTAGGTTTCTGGTCATGACTCCAGCTGAGCTCCTTGGTGGCCCTGGCGCCGGCATAATTGATAACTAGAGTGTTATAAGACTGTACAGTCCCGATACGTCTCCTGGAAAGCAGCACTACAAGCCTAGCTGTCTTAAAGTCGCCTCCCGCACAGGTGTACAGTGCTGAAGTGCAGCTCTGTACCCCTTTGTGCAGGAGAAGAGTGCATTTTTAAGGGATTTGGGAGTTATTCAACATTAAGAACTTTGTTTCCCCCGATCCCCAAAGCTGCTACTTCGGTGGGCCCAGCGGAGCTTTAGCGAGCACCTGGGAACTGAGTTATGGAATTACAGCAAAATTATTTATTTTCATGGTTTGTGGCCTGCTCAGTCCATGGTACTTGCTGGTTAGATTAATCAAAGTTTTAAATCTGTGGTGCTGCATTTAGCGCTATAAACCTGCGAAAGTTTTGGTTTGGTGGATTGAGGTGCTGCTGTTAGACTGTGACAGACACAGACCACAAAGAGTGATGAAGGAACAGTTTCCTAGGTGGCCTTGAAGAAGCATTGAGCATAGTGTCCTGATACTGAAAAACTTCATTTCCACAGGAGGGTGATTTTAGAACGTGTTTATTCCTATGTGCATTTTCCCTTGCTTACCTAGTCTCTGTGCTATTTACTGGCTTATTGTAGGGCCTGGTTTACAGGACATACTTCCGTTTTTCTCTGTAATATCAGAGGTGGGAGCTTCTGAGCTTGTTTTGTGTTATTTTGCTACATATCTGTTTTGCAAAGAAGGTGTATTCGCTTATGTATTGTTGCAATATGGGAATAGATGTGAATGTGATGTGATGCGGCAAATCATCACTGTTTCTGAGAGACAGAAATCCCGGCTCCCTCCAAAATCTGGCCCAGGTACGCTTGCGAACCAGACAGTAGGTGTCACTTTTGAGAAGCAAATGGGGCTCCTTAAGGGCTGTGAATGTTATAGAGAAGCCACTGCGCTTATAGCCCACGTCTGTAGCTCACTACCAGGCCGATGCAATATCCGCACGGGAAAAACTTTTCTTAATGCGCACCCATCCGTCTCTCCCGAGAATGTGGCGCACTAGGAAAATGAGCCACTGTGTTAAAAAGGAGGCGCTAGGGGAAATTGTGAATCCCTAGCACCTTCTCGGCATTGGGCGCCCCGGGAGAAAGTGGCTGTGTGTGTGCGGGTAGGAAGACGGGCGTTCAATTTTTTGAGAATCTGTTTCCTAACCTGTGCCCGTGCCGTCAAGACATTTTTTTTTTTAATTCTTTTTTTTTTTTTTTTCATGTTGCTGCTTTCAGTGGTTCCTCCAACTTAATATTGCCACGATATTAAGTTGGAGGATCCGCAGAAAGCAGTTCTTTCTGCTTTTAAGTTCAAAATTTAGGAGCTTTAAAACTTAACCCCAGCTTCGGGGATTGTTAAAAAAAAAAACAAAATAAAAAAAAATCATCCACAACAGGAAGGATAGCAGCTAAATGTTACCCAGTTATTTTTTAACTGTGAGACTGAATTTCTGTTTTTTAAATCTACTCACTTACATTTTGTGTGGCTATTTTTTAGATTTACCTTACACCTTTTCACTGGTAGCTCAAGGTGATTTACATTCAGGTGCAGTAGGTATTTCCCTGTTCCCAGAAGGCTACAATCTAAAGAGCCTATTTACTAAAGCTGTTTCTCCCATTTTGTGTGTAGGAGAAGAAAGCTTAGGGGTAGATTTTATAAATCTACACGCGCGCGTACTTTTGTTCGGCAGCAGGCACAAACAAAAGTACGCTGGATTTTATAAGATACGCGCGGGCTACGTGCGTATCTTATAAAATCCGGGCTCGGCGCACGCAAGGTGCACATTTGTGCACCTTGCGTGCGCCGAGCCTTGCGCGCGCTGCCCGTTCCCTCCACCCCGCCGCACCTTCCCTCCCTTCCCCTACCTAACCCACCCCCCCCGGCCCTATCTAAACCCCTTCCCTACCTTTATTCGAAAAGTTACGCCTGCCTCCGGGCAGTAGTAATGTACGCGCGCCGGCTGTCTGCTGGTGCGGCAGGCCCTGACACAGGCCGCTGTGTCGGGGCCACTCGGCCATTGCCCCTGGACCGCCCACACGCCCCCCGAACACGCCCCTGAGCCGACAACACGCCCCCCCCTGGCCACGCCCCGACTGCCCCTTTTTGCAAGCCCCGGGACTTAGCGTGACCCGGGGCTTGCGCGCGCCGCCGAGCCTATGCAAAATAGGCTCGGCGGCGCGCAGGGGTGGTTTTAAAAGGGTTACGCGCGTACCTTATGGGCGTAACCCTTTTAAAATCCGGCCCTTAGTAAATAGGGTCCTAACTTTTCCTATGCGAGTTAATAGAGGGGTGTGCCACTTGTTCAAGGTCACAAGGAGCAGCAGCAACATTTGAACCCTGGCTTCCCTGGTTGTCAGCCTGCAGGTCTCATCGGTAATGCTGCTCCTCCACTCAAGACATACATTTGCTATTTGTGTAGCCGGAGTTACCCACCTACATTTATAGCCTGTTGGAAGTGAATATTGTGCTACCTGGCTAAATGTGAAAGCGTGCCCCAGGAACACCTCTGACTCCAACCCTTTTTCACCTAGCTAAAATTTGGGCAGCTCCTTATTTATGGATTGACATTTTCCCTATGTTGACACTGCAATGTTCATCTGTTTGGTTGCATGAGGTTTCAAGTTGTTGTAGATGTACTTTACTATTTGCCTGCTAAAGAAGTTTGGAAAATCGATAAACATATTTCACCAAAAAAAAAAAAAAAAGGGGGCCATAGTTTTAACTGGATAGATTTTTAGCTGGGGAAATCTTTTGAATATTGACCCCCTCCACCTAAGACTTGTAGGTTTTTTTGATGGGGCAAATTGTTTTCTTATCTGGCACATACAATAATGTGGAATGAGCTGTAAATGGATATCCCAGCCAGAGTATGCAGGGCTTGTTAATAGAAATAGGACATAATTTCTGCGTTTGTTTTGCTTTCTTGTGGTGTTCTGTAATAACAGGCCGCTTTGTTGGGAAACCTGACATTTTGTTAAGAATTAAGCAAAGAAGAAGCAGCATATTCAGATAACCCTGAAATGGAGAGGGATGCAAGCCATAACAGCATCACTACAGGTGAGTAAGAAGTTCTAATGACTTTGGGGTCTGTGAGGGTCCCTGTTCAGGAATAGAATGTACTGGAATCTGCCATGGCTAATCACTTTCCCTGTACCATACCTCTGCAGAGCCACTAATGAGGGAGATTTTTCTGGTGTTTTAATGGTGATGTTTCATAGGGTGAGACCATTGAAGTCGATGGCGGTGACTGATTCGGTTCTAAGATCGACTGCCTCGCTGGTATTGGAGTCTCTTGTTCAAGGAGGTTGAGCTGGCCGGGCACTGAATCGAGTGCTTGTAAAACTCGGGGGCACATTGTTAATTTCCTGATTGTACCCTTGAGTTTTAAAAATATTCATCCAGTGCTGGACAGTTCAGATGGAAAACTGTTGAGGCTAGTGCCACAGGATTGGCTCCATCAGGCTGCCCTACCTCACCTCTTCTCTTTGGTGGCAGGCACCTGGGCAGTCTCGAGTGCTACTCCTGCCACTGCCAATCCTTCAGCCTTGCAGTCCATGTCTTGCATGAACGATGTCTGTCCTGCAGGCTCCAGATGGCGTGCAGATGTGGTACACAGTCCTGTTTTGCTAATGTCTCTTCTGTGCACTGCTCTAGAACTTGCCGGGTCAAATATTTTCTCACTCTCTGCACTGGCCAAGTCTTACAGTCATTCTCATGCTAATTGCATGCATTCTTTGTTTCTGGGCTGTTAACCTTCAAAGCTTTTTTGGTGGGTTACTCCCTCATATCTCTTCAATCTTCTCATTCCCCTCTCAGATTATGTACACTTTGCGCTCCTCCCAACAGGAATATGACTCTGCCTTCACCAGAGGTGACTAGACTGAATAACTTTCTGGCGTCTGGCCTTTGGAACTCCCTTCCTCTAGCCGTGTACCTAGAGAAAGATTACAACAAATTTAGGAAATTCCTAAAAACTTTCCTTTTTACACAAGATTTCCCATATTAGCTTTTGCTGTTGGACTATCAAATGTTGTTATGACATTTGTTGAATTTGTTTTCTTTGAAGATTGTTTTTAAATTTTTATTTTTATTTTTGTATTATAAGATTATTTTGTGTATTCCAATTTCTTTCGTTTTATCCATTTTTGTTTTTATAAATTTTGCTGTACTTTTTGTTTTACTATTTATATTTCACAGTTTTATGTGTACATTGCTTTGATTACACTTGTAAGAAATGTGATCAGTATCAATAAATCAAATAAAATGTTTTAGGAACATTTATTTTATGGGAAGGCTTGGCCTCCGCAGGCCTCTTAATGTGTGCAGCCTATAGGTGGCTGTCTTCCTTTTAAGATTAGCCCCCACGCAGTGAAGGAGAGTTCAGAGCCCTGCTGATCTCATGATCTCCCTTTGCCTCCAACAGTTGCAAGTGTAACAGGAGCACTTTGGGTATTGCTTGGACCTCAGTCAGTCGCTCATGGTTGATTCACAGTAATGGTAGCCATGTTTGCACTGCAACTCAGCAGTGAGGACTAGAGTTTATTTATTTATTTAAAACTTTTCTATACCGTCGTTTAGTAATGTACCATCACAACGGTTTACATTTAGGCACGAAATAGGTTTGGTTTGGTTTCTAAGTTATCCATAGGGTGCCAATATTTTACGGTTACAAAGTTCAATAGTATACTCTTAAATGAGAAGTGTGTTGGAGTTACTATTTATATGATTGCTGGGATAATCATATATGTGAAGACTGTTTTCAATTTCATATTTAATTATGAGTAAAATAATTAAATAATTAAATCTTTTTTAATAGATGACTTTCAGCTGTATGTATATGTTGCTATTCAGTGACCTTACTGTGAAATGCTTTTTTGAAGAGCCAAGTTTTTAAGCTTTTTTTGAGTTCTGCTCACCATGCCAAATCCCTGGAGACCTTGTCAGTCTCACACTAAGGAAACATTCAGAGCTATTAAGGTATGAGAATAAGTGGCACCCTAGTGCTTATCACTCTACACTGCCAAGCAGGAAGCCTGGTATTTGGGTTTGATGGCTGGTTACAAATGGGAGCTCACAGCAGCTACCGAGTCAACTATTGCTCTTACTTATTTAATTATTATATTATTAACCACAGTATCTAGTAGCCAGCTCAGAAGCTGCATTACAAATAGGTCTTATGATGGCTGTTTCCTGTTTGCTTAACCTCAAGTGTGAAAATTGCCTCTCCCAAATCAGCTCTACTGTCATTATCATAGAAAGCCTGCACCCATGCAGACATCCAATCCTGCCATATGCAAAGCTTGCAAGCTGCCAACACAAAGGCTTAACTTTGCTTACAATAATGGATATTGTTTTTAACATTAAAATTGTCAAAATTCATTGTTGGACCAATCCAGGTCACAAGTACTCAGCAGATCTGAAAGAGTAGATACATTCCTTGTTGCACACTTCCAGGGATAAGTGATGGCTTTCCCAAGTCTGTCTAGCTAATAATTGTTTATAGACCTTTCCTCTAGGAACTTGCCCAAACCCCTTGGAAACCCAGCTATGCTAATCACCTTGACCACAATCTGGGACAACAAATTCCAGGTTGATTTGTATGTTGAGTGAAAAAATATGTTCCTGTTCATATGCAGATCAATTCCAGATGTCTGGGTTTTGCATCCCTACCAGCAGATGGAGACAGAGAAGAAAAACTACTACTTAGGCAGTGTGCCGCCTGCAGTCCCTCACTATTTCTGACTCCAGCAGATGGTAGAGGTGTAAAGCACCAGCAGCCGGGCGGGGCAAGCAGGAGATTGTATGCCTTGTGTGTATTGGCCCGGAGCCAGTGGGGAGGTGAGAGCCACTGGTCCAGCATCCTCCTTCCCACAGAGCTCTCCCGAAGGCATGTAAGAGGGACCAGTGCAGGGAAGTACTTTTTCTTTTTGGCTTTCTTCCCTGTGGGGTGGGTTGTTCCCTAGAACATAGGAAATTGCCATACTGGGTCCATCAAGCCCATCCCTGTTTCCAACAGCGGCCAATCCAGGCTACAAGCACCAGGCAAGTACCCAAAAACTAAGTCTATCCCATGTTACTGATGCCAGTAATAGCAGAGGCCATTCTCTAAGTCAACTTAATTAATAGCAGGTAATGGACTTCTCCTCCAAGAACTTATCCAAACCTTTTTTAAACCCAGCTACACTAACTGCACTAACCATATTCCCTGGCAACAAATTCCAGAGTTTAATTGTGCGTTGAGTGAAAAAGAACTTTCTCCAATTAGTTTTAAATGTGCTACATGCTAACTTCATGGAGTGCCTCCTAGTCCTTCTGTTATCCGAAAGAGTAAATAACCAATTCACATTTATCCATTCTAGACCTCTCATGATTTTAAACACCTCTATCATATCTCCCCTCAGCCATCCCTCTCCAAGCTGAACAGCCATAAGAACATAAGAACATGCCATACTGGGTCAGACCAAGGGTCCATCAAGCCCAGCATCCTGTCTCCAACAGTGGCCAATCCAGGCTTTAAGAACCTGGCAAGTTCCCAAGAACTAAGTCTATTCCATGTTAATGTTGCTAGTAATAGCAGTGGCTATTTTCTAAGTCAGCTTAATTAATAGCAGGTAATGGACTTCTCCAAGAATTTATCCAATCCTTTTTTAAACCCAGCTATACTAACTGCACTAATCACATCCCCTGCCAACAAATTCCAGAGTTTAATTGTGCATTGAGTGAAAAAGAACTTTCTACGATTAGTTTTAAATGTGCCACATGCTAACTTCATGGAGTGCCCCCTAGTCTTTCTATTATCTGAAAGAGTAAATAACTGATTCACATCTACCCGTTCTAGACCTCTCATGATTTTAAACACCTCTATCATATCCCCCCTCAGCCTTCTCTTCTCCAAGCTGAAAAGTCCTAACCTCTCTAGCCTTTCCTCATAAGGGAGCTGTTCCATCCCCTTTATCATTTTGGTTGCCCTTCTCTGTACCTTCTCCATCACAATTATATCCTTTTTGAGATGCGGCGACCAGAATTGTACACAATATTCAAGGTGCGGTCTCACTATGGAGCGATACAGAGGCATTATGCCATTTCCTCCCGTTTTATTCTCCATTCCCTTTCTAATAATTCCTAATATTCTGTTTGCTTTTTTTTTTTTTGGTCAAAATAATTTTTATTGAGGTGAAACACGAACAGGCAGTAAGTCTCTCACTGAGTAAATAACAGACAACATATTAGATAACCATTATAGTACAAATTGGTTATATCAACAAACAACCAAGAACTGCCCTCATGCATACATCCCATCGCGTTTTCATTTTCTACCCAAACCCCACCCCCTCATACTGCCAACTCCTGCACCTCATTCATCCCCAGACATACCACACGCCACTCACACCACCATATGCATCTCTTCGCCCCCAACCCCCCCCCCCCCCGAGACCCGGGGTTACATCAGTCGGGCTCATAGCCACCGGCCCGCAGTCCTTCTTGAACAGTTGCCGGCATCAGGGGAACACAAGTCTGTCAACAGGCCCGGTATAGTTTGTCCAGCTTCCGCTTACCCAAAACAAAGTCCAAGTGTTCCAGCTGGAGAAACAAGGCCATTCGTTGGAACCAAGCCAGCCCGGATGGGACTGCATCCGGGCCGGGGCCGCCCAGTCGGATAGGACCGTGCTGCATGACAGGACGGCCACTCTACTAAATTTGTCTTTGGAGTGACATATGACAGAAGAACAGGCCTGTGGACTAGACAGGAGAAATTGGCCCATTGCTGGCACTTAGGTGGCGGTACACTGCACAATGACATCTTCCATCAAGTCCCAAAAACTACTCAGGGTCCGACATTGAAAAAGACGATGTGTGTGTTGCGGTCCCCTCCGCGACCCTCGTGTCCGGCCCTTACCTCAAAGTTCCAGCTGGGCCACTCGATGCCTGAACCAGCTCCGTGAGCATCTCCGCAGGGGAGACGCCATTACTCTGGGCTCCTTAGGCGCGCGCGCGCCGTCACGGCACTGATATAGCCCGTTTCCCGCCAGAGCGCGCTCCGCCCCCGCTCCTGACGTCAGACGCCCAGTCCTACTTAAACTCCCCGCGGACCCCACTACGACGCCTTGCAACTGGGTCCCTTGCGGTGCCCAGTTGCCCTGAGCCCCAGTGTGTGACTCCCTCGCACACCGTTCCTGCCTGCCTGCTTGGTCTACTACGTGACTTGCTCGCACTTTTAACCTCTCAGTTCTTGCCTGGTTCAGCACCTGTCCAGGTTCCTGCCTGGCCCCGCTCTGCCTGCCTTCAGCTTGCTTCAGTTCCTGCCTGGTTTCACTCTGCCTGCCTTCAGCTTGCTACAGTTCCTGCCTGGTTTCACTCTGCCTGCCTTCAGCTCGCTACAGTTCCTGCCTGGTTTCTCTCTGCCTGCCTTCAGCTCGCTGCAGTTCCTGCCTGGTTTCTCTCTGCCTGCCTTCAGCTTGCTACAGTTCCTGCCTGGTATCTCTCTGCTGCCTGCCTTCAGCTCGCTGCAGTTCCTGCCTGGCCCTCTGCCTGCCTTCATCTTGCTTCAGTTCCTGCCTGGTTTCACTCTGCCTGCCTTCAGCTTGCTTCAGTTCCTGCCTGGTTTCTCTCGCCTGCCTTCACTTGCTACAGTTCCTGCCTGGTTTCACTCTGCCTGCCTTCAGCTTGCTACAGTTCCTGCCTGGTTACACTCTGCCTGACTTCAGCTTGCTTCAGTTCCTGCCTGGTTTCTCTCTGCCTGCCTTCAGCTCGCTACAGTTCCTGCCTGGTTTCACTCTGCCTGCCTTCAGCTTGCTACAGTTCCTGCCTGGTTTCACTCTGCCTGCCTTCAGCTCGCTACAGTTCCTGCCTGGTTTCGCTCTGCCTGCCTTCAGCTCGCTGCAGTTCCTGCCTGGTTTCTCTGCCTGCCTTCAGCTTGCTACAGTTCCTGCCTGGTTTCTCTCTGCCTGCCTTAGCTCGCTGCAGTTCCTGCCTGGCCCCGCTCTGCCTGCCTTCAGCTTGCTTCAGTTCCTGCCTGGTTTCTCTCTGCCTGCCTTCAGCTTGCTACAGTTCCTGCCTGGTTTCACTCTGCCTGCCTTCAGCTTGCTACAGTTCCTGCCTGGTTTCTCTCTCTGCCTGCCTTCAGCTCGCTGCAGTTCCTGCCTGGTTTCTCTCTGCCTGCCTGCCTTCAGCTTGCTACAGTTCCTGCCTGGTTTCTCTCTGCCTGCCTTAGCTCGCTGCAGTTCCTGCCTGGCCCCCGCTCTGCCTGCCTTCAGCTTGCTTCAGTTCCTGCCTGGTTTCTCTCTGCTCTGCCTTCAGCTTGCTATAGTTCCTGCCTGGTTTCACTCTGCCTGCCTTCAGCTTGCTACAGTTCCTGCCTGTTTCACTCTGCCTGCCTTCAGCTCGCTACAGTTCCTGCCTGGTTTCGCTCTGCCTGCCTTCAGCTCGCTGCAGTTCCTGCCTGGTTTCGCTCTGCCTGCCTTCAGCTTGCTACAGTTCCTGCCTGGTTTCGCTCTGCCTGCCTTCAGCTTGCTTCAGTTCCTGCCTGGTTTCACTCTGCCTGCCTTCAGCTTGCTACAGTTCCTGCCTGGTTTCGCTCTGCCTGCCTTCAGCTTGCTACAGTTCCTGCCTGGTTTCGCTCTGCCTGCCTTCAGCTCGCTGCAGTTCCTGCCTGGGTTCACGCTGCCTGACTTCGGCCCGCCGCAGTTCCTGCCAGGCCTCCTTCATCCGCGTTAGCTCCAGCCTACTCAAGATCCAGACCAGAGATCACCTAAGTCCCAGCGGCCGGGTCCCTACGGGCTCCTCCCGGGGGGACACCGGCTTCCAGGGTGAACCTCCTGAGTCCCAAGCGGCTGGGCTCCTACGGGCTCCTCCCGGGGGAGCACCAGCTTCCGGGTGAAGCCTACTGTCTACACCAGCCTGGTCTGCCTACCGGCCTGCTGCCCCGAGACCATAGTCCAACTACCCCAGGTCTCCCTCAGGCCGGTCTAAGGGTCCACTGTCTAGCTAGTCCACAACAGTGTGAACGTGCCCTCAACGGTCCTGCACTTTATAAACAAGGGGGTGTCCGTGCACCCCATCTGGAAACGTCGGACATCTGTGCAATAAATGCCGTGCAGGATTTTAAACTGAACCTCCCAAAGTCCAATGTCTGGGATCTGCCGGTGCACCCGCTGTAAAGCATTGTTCTAGATATTGTGGAGTGATGGGCAGGCCAAGTTCCGTAGTCCATTTCTCTGCCAGATGGTCTAGGCGACTCTCCTTTCGCATGGTCCGGCCTAGCTTGGTCTGTTTGCTTTTTTGATTGCTGCAGCACAATGAACTGACGATTTCAATGTGTTATCCACTATGACGCCTAGATCTCTTTCTTGGGTGGTAGCTCCTAATATGGAACCCAACATTGTGTAATTATAGCATGGGTTATTTTTCCCTATATGCATCACCTTGCACTTATCCACATTAAATTTCATCTGCCATGTGAATGCCCAATTTTCCAGTCTCACAAGGTTTTCCTGCAATTTATCACAATCTGCTTGTGATTTAACTACTCTGAATAATTTTGTATCATCTGCAAATTTGATTACCTCACTCGTCGTATTTCTTTCCAGATCATTTATAAATACATTGAAAAGCACCGGTCCAAGTACAGATCCCTGAGGCACTCCACTGTTTACCCTTTTCCACTGAGAAAATTGTCCATTTAATCCTACTCTGTTTCCTGTCTTTTAGCCAGTTTGTAATCCATGAAAGGACATCGCCACCTATCCCATGACTTTTTACTTTTCTTAGAAGCCTCTCATGAGGAACTTTGTCAAATGCCTTCTTAAATCCAAATACACTACATCTAGTGGTTCACTTTTATCCACATGTTTATTAACTCCTTCAAAAAAGTGAAGCAGATTTGTGAGGCAAGACTTGCCTTGGGTAAAGCCATGCTGACTTGTTCCATTAAACCATGTCTTTCTATATGTTCTGTGATTTTGATGTTTAGAACACTTTCCACAATTTTTCCTGGCACTGACGTCAGGCTCACTGGTCTGTAGTTTCCCAGATTGCCCCTGGAGCCTTTTCTAAATATTGGAGTTGCAGTTCCGAGAGTTACTGCAGTTGAGAGTTACTGTTCCGGTTAAAAAAACAAATAAACCACGAGTTGGCTCACTCTGAGGAGGACAGTGTGCCTTCGGGAGAGTGGCCCTTACACTTGGGAGAGCTTAAGAGGGTAGTAATGAGTGGGATCATGCTGCTAAAGCTGGAGCATTCTTTCAGCAGCTCGGGGAGCACGACAGAGCCGGTAGTGCATCCAATGCACATGATGGCGGCAGCCTCTGGGTACATGAAGGACTGCTGCATCTGCGGAGAGCAGCAGTCATTCTTGTCCATGGCGGGGGCTATGCATGGGCTGCAAGTCGGTAGATGAAGGCAGTTCCAGTGCTGGGAATTCCACAGTTGCGGTCAGACGTGTAACTCGCTCCGCAGCTGCGACCAGCCAGGCTTTTCAGGTCAACATGGGAATGGTGCCCATTTTAGCATATGCTGGGGGGGGGGACAAGGCAGATCAGATGAGGAGAAGGAACGCCTCTGGCCTTGTCCAAAAGAAGAATAAAGGCTGGATAGACAAGTCAATGAGTGGCTGACCCTTTCTCCTTTCCCATAACTTAGGAGAAAAATAGCAAGCAGGAGTCAGAGGGCTCCTGTCAGCTTGAAACTAACTAAAAATCCACGGGGATAGATGGTGCCTTGGGATGATAAACAGCTAGTTGACACCATCTGCAGCTCCCACACGGGGAAGCAAAATCCAAACCTCTTTCACTAATTTCTACACAGAACCTCCCAAAACAATTGGGACACTCCTTTTTAGTTAGTAAAACTGAAGATTCCCTACACAAATAACAGCAATTCTGTTCTTAAGAATAACTTCTACTATTTTGCCTGGCACCAGGGCTTACTGGTCTGTGGTTTCCCGGATCATCTCTGGAGGCCTTTCTAAAAATTGTGATTCATAACGTTATTCCTCTGCCTAAGTGGTTGGTTGCATGCCATAACATCACTTTAGCAACAATCTCTGTCCATACAGTCTCAATTAAAGCCCCATGCCTTGCTGTCACATACTTTAGCAGGACAGGTTGTTCCATTAGAGCCAGGGCCAAATTGCAAACCAGGCAATTGCCTAGAGCAAAGCTTTTGGGGAAGCAGCAGAGGCTTTGCTAGGCATGGGCACACTGAGCTCTACCCCAATAACTTTTAGCCAGGGCCCCAAATCTCAAACAACCCTATGCTTCCTGCTCCAGCCCCTGCCTCCCAGGCAGTATGCAGGAAGCAGAAGGTGAAGGTGGGAGGCTGAAATTGACAGACCAGAGCAAAAAAAAGTCATTGCTTCCTAATCCAGCCACTCTTCTCTCTGCTTTGCCCCCTACCTTCTTCTCTTGCTGAGAACAGGAATGAGGGGGTGAGGCTTTAGAGGACCGAGCAGAACAAAGGAGGGTTCAGTTTTTGTCTGCATATTTCTAGTCTGTAGTCCTTAATTCTGTATTTGTGTATCCAAGCTGAGGTATTCTTCCAGGGGTCTAAAGCAATCCAGCTTGTTTTGTTTTCCTAACAGGAGGTGCATTGGTGTTCTAGGGTGAGATATATTTGCAGTGTTGTCTTTCTTAAGTAGGATTGCTGCTATTTGAGTTCTGGGAATTTGTTTTGTTTTGGTATGGTGAGTTTGCTTATAGCTTCTGAGTGTCTTTCTTTTTAAGGGTTTTATATTAATTCACAAAGTACCTGGTAATGGAAGGACGTTGACACTGTTACTAAAGTGACAACAGAATTTGAATTTTCTTTGTATGGTGAGAAGTAAGGGGAAATAACCAGCAAACCATTTCAAAGATTATCTTCAACCAGGGCAGTATGGATTACTTTTAATTTGTGAATTCATTTATTTCGTCTCTTTTTTTTTTCCTGCAGTTTATCCCCCCAAAATTACAGAGGACACATTCATTAGACAATGTGACATGATTTTTTAAACATGTATTATTTATATTTTAAAACTAAATTTATTATTAAAGAAAAATATGATCATTGTGGGAAGAGGGATGGTGGTGTGGTGTTGATTGAGTTCAATTATTAAAATGTCAGGGGGGGGCATTGGGTTGGCTTGCAAGTTAATTGGAGGGAGGGGGGGCTGGTACAAGGCTGAAGGTTCTCCTTGAATGCCTCCTTGAATGCATCGGCACCGTGCTTCACTACAGGCCATGAACAATATGGCCCGGTGTTCTACAAAAATAATGCTACATTAATGGGACTTTGCATAAGAGGGTTGAGGGTCAAAAATGAAGAAATGCTGGAAGCAGCACGTCCTGTTCCGTGATGAGACACATTCTGCATCCTGTCAAGGACCTGCTCCAAATGAGCGTTTATGCAGTTTCATTTTCTGTTTTTCGGAAGAAGCGTCATGGAAGAAAAATGGACATTTTTGATGCTACAGAGTTGGAGGAGATTGTCCAAAAATTACACTTCTTTTGTTAACTGAGGCTCTGAGGAGGATCTGCCCTGTTTTTTGTAGAATAAAAAAACTTTTCTGAATGACATCAACTGATCTATCTGCTTTCAGTCAAGTAGTTTTTTTAATGAAATAAGGATATTAGACCAACATAATTCTCCAAAGATGGTGTTCATAGTCTTTGGAAACCACATAGATTCTTTTGAAGGATACGGGTTTTCCTTTGGACATTTGTAATGTGTTTTTTGTTTTATATGATATGCTTTTTTACTGGAAACAGATTTGGTTATGTATTGAAGAGTGGTGTATTCAATTCAATAAACCATAACCATTTTTTAAAATATATCTGTTTCTTGTTTTAACATCAGGTCATCCAGTTTTCAATCCAGATCTTTCCTTGTGGATTAAACAAGAGGATGTGCCATATTTCAGAGATAGCCATAGCTCAGATGGAGAAGAATGTATGGATAATCCATGCACAGGTAAGGAAGGCATTCTAGAAAGATCCTTGCAGAGAAGGGAAAGTGCTGTCAGCTGAAAGGAAAACCAAAAGAATGCTTATCTGTGTGGAATCTCACAAAGCCCTACAATAATTTTTATGCAAAAGCTCTTGGGGAAAGACTAGTTTTCATCATATGCAGTTTTGAATGAGAAGATTGAGGCTGTGTATACTGGCTTTTCAGAAGCTTTGAGTAGGTAGAGCACATAACTGGTGAGATCCAGTCATATTTTAAAGGCATGCCTGAAAGCTGAGAAGTGGACTAGATGTAAGTTTTTTCCTTGTACCCAGAAGGTTTATAAATCTAAGATTGTTCCTGAGAGAATGGAGCATGAAATGGCCACAAGGAGTGACGGCAGGATCTGAACCCTGGCTTCCCTGGTTTGCAGCCTGCTATTCTAACCACTAGTGGATTGTTTCCTGCAGGACTTTATCCTACTTAATGCTTTGCCATCCTTAACAAATAGGCCATCCCTCCACCAATTTGATCTGCCTGATCATGTTGATGTAATTGGTTATCTTCTCCTGCCCAGATATCTGATGCCTATTATGTTTGTCTTCTTAAGCACCTTGCATTCTAACTCTAGTTTCCTCCTCTTCCAGCCAGACCAGTCCAGACACATGGGTTATGCTCACCAACCAGCAGATGGAGACAGGCTAACAGGTTTGCCAATGTCACTCCTTATAGTATGGCTGCCCAAACTTTTAGCACTTGAAAATTCACATGATTCCAGAAGATGACCAAATTAGCAAGGGGTGCAGTTCCCCTCTAACGATCACTCCACTCTCACCTTCCCCTGACTCCAGCTGATTCCTTCTCTCAACCTCCACCTCTTCAGTCAATCCTTTCTCTCAGTCCCCACCTCGTCCAGAGATCATCTCTTAACCTCCTTCCTTCTAGAGGAACCCCCTCTCAGCCTCGATTCCTCTAGGTAATCCACTCTTATATCCCACAGCTCATCTCAACTCCCTAATCCATCTCCTCTTTCTCACTCCCTCCAGCCCTTTTTGCATCCTGCCAGCTGATCCTCTCTCACCTCAAGCCCTTGTTATAACCCCCAACTGATCCTTGGTCATTCCCTCCTCACTTTCATCCCCATCCCCTCTCCCCCTCCAACCTGTCTCTCACACACCATAGTGATATCCTCTAAATCCCAGTTCCTCTCTTACATCCCTCAGTCAACTGTCACTTTCCTGCTCTCACCATCCAGTCCACCTGATCCAATCCTCAAACCCCTCCTGCATCTGATCCCTCCTTTCAAACATTCCCTCTGGACAAGGTCAGTAGCAGCATTTTCCTTTGAGCCTTGGGCCAAAATTGGTTGACAACTGGTGGGAAGAGAAGGCAGACTAATGACAGGGGTAACATTATTTTCTTGGGTAGGTTCAGTGATGGGTGAGGAGAGAGGAACTCAAGCAATCTCCACTAGCTCATGCACACCTAGCCCAGGTTTTCACTCATGGCTGATCCCAAGCCAGACAGTGATATGCAAGTGGAAGCAGCATTACTAATGAAAGTCAGCTTAAGGGCCCTCTAGCAGCCCTGATCCCTCCTCGCACAGGGCTTCCTGTTGCCACAGAAACTCATGCCAGGGCAGTGTCGCTTCAGGGCCTGAATGTGTACTGACTTGCAGGCCCCACTCTGACTTCCACTACTAATGATGCTGCTGCTGGCACCTGAAGAGCACTGCCATTTGAGGCACTTGTGTCTCTGGCTGAAGGTTTAATGATGCCATTTGGGGTCCTAACCCACAGTCTGGGAAGCCCTGCCTTACAGGCTCCCATTCTGACCTCATCCTGCCAGTATTCTCCGTCTCCAGCAGATGGTAGGTGAGCATCCCATGCTGTGAGCTAAGGCCAGATGAAGAAGACTAAAATTAGGACTGGGCAGCTCCTGAGGTGAAAAACTGAGCATAGCCTTAGATCAGGGGGCTTCCAGGTGCTGGAATGGGGCTGGTCGGACCTTGGTCTATGTTCTTCCCCTTCCTCTTCCCCATTTCTGCCTGTGTTTTTTTCTGCTCTCCTGCAGGCTTCTCCTTCCCAAGAAAGCAAAAAAAAAAAGTAGATTTGGTATGGGGGTATTTTATTTTTAGCCTGATATTTCCTCCTCTGTCTGCCTGTTTGTCTAGCAGTAAAGTTTACAAAAAAAATAAAATAGAAACTGAAGAGGAACTCCCTGTCCAGATCAGTTTACCAGCAGGCCCTGGGGTGAGTAACTAGGGGATCCTCTATCTCAAGCCATTTACAGTTGGGTTTAAGGGGGCAGAGAAGAAAAATGGCCTCTTCCTTCAAGCTTCGGAAAAGAACCACACTCTGCACTACCTGCAGGATGTGTCAGTGGGGGGAAGGGCCATATTCTTTGTAGAGCAAGTGTGGAGGAGCAGGAGAATGGGCAACAAATAGATTTATCTGTCTGGTAGAGGACTACATCTGTGGGATTGGTGCTTTTTACTTTTCCTGCCGTCAGGGCTTGCTGCTGCGTTGGGAACGGCATCCATTTTGGAACCATGGCAAGGAAGGGAGTTGAATCCTGGGCCTCCCCCTGTTGTTTCCCACAGTTCAGGAGGTGGCAACTATGTTCTCCAGGGGGTGGGATGGGGGGTGGAGGACCATGCTATCAGCTGCTCTTAAAGGAACAGCTTCCGCCTCCTGTACTTCAGGGATGGTTCTTCCTTCTGCTTGGGCCTCAATCTCTGGAATTTTTAAAGTGCTTGCTTTAAGCTTTCTGCATGAGGCAGAATTCAACTTTTGGTTACAGGGGGAACAGGATGGAAGAGTGAGGAGGGAGTACAAGGATGTAGAAGTGAGGTCCTCTAAGTTGAATGGGTTCCTGCAGGATTCTAAAGCTCTGCGGGACAGTGCAAAAAAGGGCAAGTTAAAGGAAGGGGAATTTCTCCCTGAGGCTTTGCAGTGGTTTATTTACCACACGGATGAACTGTCTTCCTTAATTTCTCAGTCCTTGTGGGTATTAAATATTGCTGAGGAAAAGGGAGAAGAAGATCTTAGTTCTGCTGAGATCTGATTATGAATAGTTTACTGAAGTCTAATAAATCCTTTCTACTGTATAGATCAGTTAAAGATTTGATCTCTTTGGACTGGGACTATCCTGAAGCTAATTTTAAAGGGGTACAGTCTCAGCAGAGTTATCTGCTTATGTCGCAGGAAAGGAAAAAGGTGAAACTCCTGAAAGTGGATGTTCTGATCTGTGTTGTCATGAAAAGGACTACTATCCCTGTGGAGGGAGATGTCCTTAAAGATGTACAGGATAGGAAGATGGAGACTGTTCTTAAGCAGACTTTTCAAGCTTCCAGAATGTTGCATCAGGTGGTAGCATGTGCCTACCAGTAGCAAAGGTAGGTTTGCATCTATCTCAGTTAGTTCAAGAGGGTTCCTTAGAGGGAAGGGGGCCACTGATGAGACCCAGTTGGAACCCAGAGTGGCCTTTGTGGCAGATGATTCTTTTGACTTACTCTTCGTTGACGTGCAGATATTTATTGTGGCTCGGAAATAGTCAACAAATTCAATTTCTAAGATGTAAGTGACTAAACTTCCCTTTAAAGGGAATCTACTCTTTGGTGAAGACGTTGAAGATGGTGAAAGCTTGGGGGAGTTGAAGGTGCCTAGGCTTGTAGAGGATAAACTGAAAGAGCTGTTCCATAAAGCATCTTCCCGGAATTGTTTTCAGGATTCAAAGAATAGCAATTCAGGTTGGTCTTTGAAGGTCAGAAATCTAGACCAAGGGTTCCTAAACTTTTGGGAGCATAGACCCTTTTTCAACATCCAAAAGTTTTGCAAACCCCAACATCTATCTCTTTAATTTTTGCATGCAGTTAATATGGCATTGTAGGGAAGTGGGTAGCAAGGGACCTGTTTTTGTTATTAAATATACCTGTCTTGGATCTAGATACTTCAGTGACAGCATTATTACAGAAAATTGCTATAGAGTCAGATGTAAATTAGCATGTTGCTGGAGGAAAACTACGATCCCATCGGAAGAAAAAGTATGGAGAGAATATATTATATGGGTAAACTGACAGCAATAAAGAGGGGCAGGCAAAAGGCCTTTGAAGACATCTGGAAACCATATGAACATTGGAAACAAAAGAAGAAAACCAAGAAGACTACCCAGTCTGACTTGAAATGAATTGAAATGATTTGACTTACAGAGTTATAAGGGTTGTGAGAAATGCCATTTTTTTTTGCCTTGTAGTCTGGATCATAAAAAAAACACATTAAGAAAACAATAATGACACTTTACATCTATGTAAAAGTACATAAGAACATAAGAACATAAGAAATTGCCATGCTGGGTCAGACCAAGGGTCCATCAAGCCCAGCATCCTGTTTCCAACAGAGGCCAAACCAGGCCACAAGAACCTGGCAATTACCCAAACACCTAGAAGATCCCATGCTACTGATGCAATTAATAGCAGTGACTATTCCCTAAGTAAACTTGATTAATAGCAGTTAATGGACTTCTCTTCCAAGAACTTATCCAAACCTTTTTTGAACCCAGCTACACTAACTGCACTAACCACATCCTCTGGCAACAAATTCCAGAGATTTATTGTGCGTTGAGTGAAAAAGAATTTTCTCCGATTAGTCTTAAATGTGCTACTTGCTAACTTCATGGAATGCCCCCTAGTCCTTCTATTATTCGAAAGTGTAAATAACCGAGTCACATCTACTCGTTCAAGACCTCTCATGATCTTAAAGACCTCTATGATATCCCCCCTCAGCCGTCTCTTCTCCAAGCTGAACAGCCCTAACCTCTTCAGCCTTTCCTCATAGGGGAGCTGTTCCATCCCCTTTATCATTTTGCCCTTCTCTGTACCTTCTCTGTACCTTCTCCATTGCAACTATATCTTTTTTGAGATACGGCGACCAGAATTGTACACAGTATTCAAGGTGTGGTCTCACCATGGAGCGATATAGAGGCATTATGACATTTTCCGTTTTATTAACCATTCCCATGGAATAACCATGGAAAAGGTATGTTATGTCATAGAACACACAACACAGATTTGTAAAAGCAAATACTTGGTTTACTAAATATTGTAAAATATGATAAAACTCAGTAAAGGCAAATAGTATCACAGTAAATATTACTAAAAACAAACAGCATTACAATAATGAAAGATAAAGATTTATACAAAGAAAGTAAAGATTTATAAGCGAGACCTCCCTCATAGTCCCTCTGTTGTAAGTCAACATATCTGTGAAAAAATCGAGGGACACGAGCCTGGAGAAGCATCAAGAAATGGGCTAACAATGCTCTTTCTCTGATGAATCTGAAGAGTACTATTAATTACAATTTTATAGTCTTCTTTCCTGGTTCTGGTTCAGGTTTTGCAAGGCCAGTTGTTCTAATTAGAACTTTCAATTTCAGCAAGATTTATGCCCTAATTAGGAAACATCCTGGTACTACGTGACTCCAAACAGTTCAAAAACTTTATCAGAAAGAAAAACAGATGTTTCTTGTTCTTATCTCAGCTTGTTACTACTAGACTAAGGAAAAGAGGCAAGACAGCATACTATAATTTCACGGCTACAATGTCTTATACTAAGCTCTTGTGCAAATTCATATTGACCTACATTTATTCATTTATTTATTGATGATTGCTTTGTTCCACTAGCCCAGCTGTGCATACAAAGTTCTTCCAGTCCACTTTAACTAACTTCATATATATAGCTTTCCACAAGAGTTTTGTAGGAGGGCAATACAGCAGCAAGATCTGTATGAGGGGAAGAAGTGTGGAGAAAAATGTTAGATTGTAGCAACTTATCTATTTGCAAACGGTGGATTGCTTTGGCTAATGGTAATATGAGTTATGCGTTTTGTGACATATTATCCTCTTGTTATGAAACTGATAATAAAATTAATTACAAAAAAATAACGCCATATGGAAAACAGATTAAGATAATAATAATATACATTCCATAATCATTTGTAATGATTAAAACTTAATATTAAATAGGGAATGGTTTCTGATATAAATTGTGCTCTCCCTCCTGCCCTCCCTTTATGGTCCTTTCATGAGTGCTACTCCCCATCTCCACCTTGGCCCACTCCTGCCCTGCTTTTCTCCACCTACAGACTCTTTCTGAGTGCTTTCCCTCCTGCTCTTTCCTCCCTGCAGTCCCTTCTCTGGTTCTATCTGTCCTACCTTCTTCCTGTGACCCTTCCCCAAGTGCCTTCCCTTCCCTAATCCTCCCCATCAAGGCCCCTTCTTGAGTGCTTCCCCCACCGCGTGCCTGCCTCCCTCCTGTCCTTCTTCTTTGGCCCTGTTCCAAGTGTTGCACATGATCCCTTCCCAAGTGTCTTCTCTTCCCCATAGCCTCTTCTTGAGTGCCTTGCCTCTTGTCCTCTTCCCCTTGCAGCCCCTTCCTGGTCCTCTCCCCTTAGTCCCATCTCAAGTGCTCTTTATTTATTTAGATTCATTACCCAACTTTTGAATAAGAAATTCACCCAGGGTGGGGTACGACATATTTGAAAGGTAACATACAGGAGACCTAACAGTACCAGTGTGAAGGAGACTTCATTAAGAACTAAACTTGATCTCTATCAATGACCGACCGGACTTAACTAGGTAAAATGTAGAACAGGATTAAACTCAAAATAAGTCAACAACAGAACTAAGAATAGAACACATCTCAGTAAAATCAGCACAGGACTAATTAGATAAATATACAAACATCTCAGCACAATAGTTTTTAGCAGCATTTTCAAGGCACTCATATAAATACAAACAGACAACAGATTGCAGCAGCACATTTAAGGCACCCCTATAAAGTGCCAAACAATTTATAGCACTCTCTCTGCCCTCCTCCCTCTTTAAGGCTGCTTCTAAGTGCTTCCTTCCTCTGCTGGACCTTTGGGCTGACCCAGTATGGCAAATTTTATGTTCTTATTGAGCACTCCATCAGGGCCAGGGCAGTTTCAAATTTGAGGCTCCACTTAACCTGGTTTCCAACTCAATTGCAACTTCAAGCCATTCAGCATTTTTTATGTTTTCCTTTTCTATATTCTAGTGTATGCTGGGCAGCCGTTCTGCTTTTCTGTTATGCTCTACATGACCCTCATACAAATTTTTCCTGAACTATTCAGTTGCTTCTTTCATTGGTGATGTTTCAGCTGCACTAATGCTCTTCTTCAGTTCCTTGTAGAATCACTTTGCGTTCTCTGTAAATATTTATTTTTGCCTGTTTTCATCATAGCTTTGCAACGTTTGTGCATCTGCTATTGTTTTCAGTTTATATTGAATGATATGAATTTAAGATCTGCAAGTGCAGCATATCTTAGCTTTATGTTTTGGATTGTTCTATTTATTTTCATTGTCCTCGCTCCTTTGAAGTACGCATCTTCCAGTAACATCTCTCTATTCTTCTGCCTTCTATCTGTGGGACAGCACCTGTGGTGATCACTTAACACAAATAGTTGTTCGGTATTTCTGCTTTTTCTTTGTTGCCCACCACACTTTCCTCCTTTTCACCTTTGTTTTACAGTCCCACCTCCTTTCGCTAACCTATTAAAAAAAAAGTCTTGTCACCTTGCATAACTGTCTTAGCTATCTTTTCCTCTACTTTGTATCTTTGCTGCCCTAATTAGCTTTCCTTAGTCTTTTCCTTTGCTGATGGCACAAATTTATTTAAAGTTGTTAAATCGCAAGAGGATTGTGAGAAATTGTAAGAGGACATTGCAAAACTGGGAGAGTGGGCATGCAAATGGCAAATAAAGTTTAATGTGGATAAATGCAAAGTGACGCACTTAGGGGTAGATTTTCAAAGGGTTACGCGCGTAACCCCCAAAAACCTACCCTGCGCGCGCCGAGCCTATTTGCATAGGCTCGGTGGCGCGTGCAAGCCCCGGGACGCTTGTATGTCCCGGGGCTTCGAAAATGGGCGGTACGAGGGCGGGGCCTCGGTCCGGGCGTGTCCAGGGGCATGGCCGAGTGCCCCGACACAGCGACCTGTGTCAGGGCCTAGCGAGCCGGTGCAAGCATAACTCTATGAAACAAGGTGGGGGGGGGGGGATTTACGTAGGGCTGGGGGTGGGTTAGATAGGGGAAGGGAGGGAAAGGTAGGGGGGACCAAAAAAAGTTCCCTCCAAGGCCGCTCCGATTTCGGAGCGGCCTTGGAGGGAACGGGGAAAGCCATCGGTCCCCTAGGGCTCGGCGCGTGCAAAGTGCACAAGTGTGCACCCCCTTGCACACTCCGACCCTGGACTGCCCCCGGACCACCCATCCTCTGGCAACAAATTCCAGAGTTTAATTATGCGTTGAGTAAAAAATATTTTCTTTTATTAGTTTTAAATTTATTACCTAGTAACTTTATTGTTTTCCCCTGGTCTTTGTACTTTTTGAAAGAGTAAACAACTGATTAAGGTTTACTTGTTCCATTCCACTCATTATTTTATAGATCTCTATCATATCTCCCCTCAGCCTTCTCTTCTCCAAGCTGAAGAGTCCTACCTTTCTTCACTGGGGAATTGTTCCATCCCCTTTATCATTTTTGTCACCCTTCTCTGTACCTTTTCTAATTCTGCTATATCTTTCTTGAGATATGGTGACCAGAACTGCACACAATACCCAAGATGAGGTCGCACCATGAAGCGATACAGAGGCTTTATGATATTCTCTGTTTTTTCTTCATTCCTTTCCTAGTAATCCCTAGCATTCTATTTGCTTTCTTGGCTGCTGTTGCACACTAGCAGAAGATTTCAACATATTTTCAACGATATCAGTTAAATCCTTTTCCTGAGTGATGACTCCTAATCTGGAACTTTGCATTATGTAGCTATAATTTGGGTTACTCTTCCCTAAGGGGCCGATTTTAAATTTTGCGTGTGTGGGGTACATTTGTGCGCGCTACCAGGTGCGCACAAATGTACACCCGATTTTAAGCGATATTAAGTCGGAGGCCCCAAAAATAAAAAAAAATTAAAAATCAGCCCGCGGGTTGAAAAACAGATGCTCAATTTTGCCGGCGTCCGTGTTCCAAACCCGTAACTGTCAGCGAGTTTGACAACCGACACCGGTAAAATTAAGCATTGGCTGTCAAACCCGCTGACAGCTGCTGCTTCCGCCAATAAGGAGGCGCTAGGGACGTGCTAGTGTCCCTAGCGCCTTCTTATTAGTGCGGGCCCTCATTTGCATACTGAATCGCACGCCCAGGAGAGTGGCCTGGGTGCGCGTTGGGAGAGCGGGCGCTCGCCTCGGAGCGCCGGCTCTCCCGCGCAGTTTACTGAATCGGCCTGATTGTTTTCTTTTGTGAGATGTCTTCTACCTTTTCCATGGTAATCTTTTTGCTCTTATCTTATTGGCCACCTCTTGAAACCAGATATTTCTTTTTCCTGTTTTATTACTTTCCTAGTAGAAGCTTAAACATTTTCAACTAGAGCCAGAGGGCGAGCAGCAGGGCTAGATAATGTGGTGAGGAGGATTTTGTTGGTCTTTTAACTTGCAAAACAGAAGGCATAACCTGTGTGATATGGAGGTAAGACAAAATTCCTATTGAGCACTTTTGCAGAGAGAAAAGGTCTTAGAAGAACCTATCAGTCATTCTAATAATACCATTATTTGTGCCTTAGGCATCTGTTGTGCTCAGAGGAGACCTCACTTAGTCTCATTTCAGCCTGGAATCTGGACTTGTGTTCCGATCTAGATTGGAAAGACAGGAGGCAAAGTTGCTGAGCCTTAAGCATGATTTCCTTTAGTATTAAACGCTGAGAATTTGTATTCAAATTACTCATAGATTATGCCGTACTCCCCTATTCTTTTCCAGATTTGGAATATAGTCCCTTATTTTGGAGTGGTTGCGGGCAAAAAGGAACCTACTTCCATGTGTGATGGGAGTGTGTGAAGGAGGATGAGTTTTGGAGACAAGTCCTAGCCTGCATTAATCAGATCTGTTAGAAAGATCTGTCTTTTGAAATTCTGGAGAGAAAGATCTTGTATGGTTGGGTCTTAAAAACTGACCATTTACTACATACTGCTCGATTTACTATAGCACAGCTTTGAGAACAAACTCCTACTGTTTTGTGTTGGGAAATCAAAGTTGCAATTATGGAACGAATGACTCATTGTTTGCATGAACAAAGCATAATCTATAAAGAGATTTGGTCCCCATATTGGGAATGGTGTGGAGGGAGGGTTGAATCTTAATGTATTTATTTTCCCTGTGCATATTGTATTATACTTTCTGATTCACGTATTTTCTTTTCTGCGCAAGTTGTGTATTAACTGTGCCTTGTTTTAAATAAAATTTTATAATACCAATATCTGAGAAACAGATCACTGCTAATATTTTTTTTTTGGTTCTTATTCCCACAGAGGATGAACCTGTGTCGTGTGAGAAAGAGAAGCCTCTTGGTATGTCTGCTGAAAAGCAGAAAATGAATGAGCCACTGTCCGAGATCCCAGCCGAGAATGTCATCCAGTGGTCCATCAGCAGACAACTGAAATCAGCGTGGCGGGAAACAACCATGTCAAGAGGGGGCCAAGGCACAGCTACTGACTATGAAACAGAGTTCAGTAAACTCATTCTCCCTATTGTAGAACAAAGAGCTTACCAGGAAGAGAGACCTTTTATGTGTACTGTGTGTGGGAAGTGCTTCAAAAAGAACTCCAATCTCATTGCCCACCGGAGAACGCACACCGGGGAGAAACCCCACAAATGTACAGAGTGTGAGAAAAGATTCAGCCACAGCTCCAATCTTATTCGTCACTTAAGAATTCACACAGGAGAGAGGCCATACAAGTGTTCAGACTGTGAGAAGTGCTTCAGTAAAAATTCTCAGCTTCTTCAGCATCAGCGATTCCACACAGAAAATAGACCATATAAATGTACTGACTGTGAGAAGAGCTTTGGCAAAAGCGCACATCTTGTTCTACACAAGAGAACCCATACAGGGGAAAGACCATATAAATGTACTGAATGTAAGAAGAGCTTTAGTGTTCAGTCCAATCTCATTCGGCATCAGAGGATTCACATGGGAGAAGATGACGTCTTCATTCAACAGACTATACATCCCAGCATCTGAGGAGACGTGGAAGTTTTTTGTGTATACAAATTGGTCGGACCATGTAGAACTAATGATTTGTTTAAGAACATAGAGAATCCAACTGCTCAACAAGATCTGCAGTGCGACCCAAAAGGTACCCATGAGCCATGACGCTAAGAGTCGTTTGTGAGGCATGGGGGTACTGCGTTAGTATATTTTTAGAAGTGTTGACAGCAAAAGGTAATTGAACGCTCAGAACTGAAAAAACTGACATCCAGAAATTATGGACAGGAATCCAAATAAATTGGAAATACCAGAGATTCAGGAATAAAATGGAAAGGTGCTTCAGAGTGGAATCATGAGTTCTGCAGAAAGAAAAACAGTGGCCCAAAGAGGATATGGTGCTAGGGACAGCACAGGAGTGGACTGTGCTCAAGAGGGCTTAGTGTGTACACAGATTCCCTAAGACTTAGCAGCTGATTCTGTTGAACAAAATTTAGATTTAGAACCTCAGTTATTCTGAGTTATGAATAAATTAACAATTCGTGGTATTTATAGTTAGTGACCACCAGTAATGGTGGCTCTGAGAGACTTTCTGAACTGAGTTTTGTGATTGTAGGTTGTGTACTTCTGCTCAGCCCTTTGACTGAAGGGTGTACACACAAAAGTAAGATAATATCAGCCCTTACGGCTTCCTGTGTCAGACCCAAAAGGTGGGTGCATGCTCATGCTGATGGACCTGCTTATGTTATTTTGATTAGAGCTGATACCTCCCCTTTCAGTGTGAATACGAACAACATGTGCTTAGAACTTGTGTAATTTAGATCCTAAGCATTAAAGACTTTGGTTGCAGGTCTGGCGGTATCTGACTACTGCTGTCCCCGTTGTGGACTCCCTTCCATTAAGGACAAAATGCCTAGTCTCATTGCTATTCCTAATCCATGGTTTTACAATGCAATTTTTTTTAAATGCATTTGCAGCAAAAACATCTACTATGAAGTAAATGCTGAGGTTGGTCAGTAGTGGTCCATACACAGACTTTGTGCACTTTTCAGCTGAACTTTAGTGGAAAGCTTTGTTTTGTTTTGACGGGGGGGAGGGGGGGGGAAGAGGAGGAAGAAGGAGTTGGTTAAATAAGTTTCTCTACAGCTAAATATGAAGAATACGAAAAAGTTATTTAATTTATTTCTGCCTATTTTAGCAGAACAGTAATTATTTGCACTGTGTCTGGATCTGTGATATACAATATACGTGAGCTTTTAGGGCAGTGGTTCCCAACCCTGTCCTGGGGACTCCCCAGCCAGTCGGGTTTTCAGGATATCCACAATGAATATGCATGAGTGAAAATTTTCATGCACTGCCTCCATAACATGCAAATGTTCTCTCATGCATATTCATTGTGGATATCCTGAACACCCGACTGGCCGGGGGGTCCCCAGGACAGGGTTGGGAACCACTGCTCTAGGAGGTCGAACTCAGCTTTTATGCTTCTCTCCACCATCAGATGCCTTTATATACACTGAGTACTGAACATCCTGACAAGTGCCAGGATGCATCCCTAGCACTGGATATTTTATCATCTCATGGATTTAAGAACAAAAGGTCTGGATCTGTAAAGTTCACTTAATCTGTATTTGAGTTGGGGCTTGATGGAACTAATCTATTAATGCAAGTAATTGTTTTAATGTTCTTTGTTTTATTAGTAATTTATTCTTAAGTAGGAAACTTTGAAATCCTACTGTGCCATGCACACCATGTGCTCACAGTATATCAATGTCTCCGACCCAGTGTGCTCTCAGACCTGATCAGGTGTGCTACAGGAAAGTCACCATGGTCTACTGCCCAGATCCAGACCTGCACCCTGGGCTCTGCTCTTAGCACCTTGCAGCAACAAGAAACAGCGGTGGCTCTTAAATGCATGGGAACTCCTTTCTGAGAATGTGTAATCATGCTTGTCTCTTCTTTCCAGATTAAGCCCTGGAGTCTGGTAATTAATGAACAGCATGCAAGGCATAGATAGCTGGGCCCTACTTTGTGCAGCACACATACAGGTCAATCCAGTAACGAGTGGTAGGAAGCTGCGTTAGTGCCCGGCGCACCCGCGGTTGCCGCACGCACAGTCCAGCTCACCTACCGCTCGATCCTGTATGTAAATAGCTTGCAAATGCAAGCTGCGTCTAAGAGCGTCCGTGAAGCGTTAGGCCCGCGCAACCTGTTTTACTGTATAGAGCGCTATACAGCGCCTATACAGTAACCTGGGTGCGCGGCCTAACGCTTCACGGACACGCTGGTATCTGTCATTTCAAATGTCATTTCAAATGACATTTGAAATGACAGGTACCAGGAATGGACAGTTCTCCGACGTCGCGATTGTCAGCCCTCTCTCCCCTCCTCCCGAAGCAACAAGCAAAAAAAAAAAGTTGCAAGAGAGAGGGAGAGAGGACGGGCAATCCTACGCTCGGGACTGCCAATCCCCTCTCCCCTCCTCCCGAGGCAAGGCGTGAAAAGCAGCCTTGCTCCATGAGGAGGGGAGAGAGGACTGGCAGTGTAAAGCGACGAAGCGACTTACTTTTTTTGCAGCCCCCCCTCCGGAGACGGACATCGGCGAGGACGACTGCAGCTGCCGCGAAGATGGATGCCTGCACGGGCGAAAGCGGCCCCTGTTCGT